>NW_027143168.1:0-78091 GCF_026170545.1 Melanerpes formicivorus
TAGTTTCGCTCACTCTCGAAATCAAGCATTTTACAGCAGGTTGGAGCAGCCTGTATCTCAGCACAGGAATAAGGTAGGGAAGAATTCTAAGGATCATTTTGACTGCCTCCAGAAGTTAGATCAGATGGCAAATTGGATTTGGTGCTAGGGTCTTTCCCTTTAGGTTTTACCCCAACAATGTTTTCATTAGTTTCGCTCACTCTCGAAATCAAGCATTTTACAGCAGGTTGGAGCAGCCCTGTATCTCAGCACAGGAATAAGGTAGGGAAGAATTCTAAGGATCATTTTGACTGCCTCCAGAAGTTAGATCAGATGGCAAATTGGATTTGGTGCTAGGTCTTTCCCTTTAGGTTTTACCCCAACAATGTTTTCATTAGTTTCGCTCACTCTCGAAATCAAGCATTTTACAGCAGGTTGGAGCAGCCTGTATCTCAGCACAGGAATAAGGTAGGGAAGAATTCTAAGGATCATTTTGACTGCCTCCAGAAGTTAGATCAGATGGCAAATTGGATTTGGTGCTAGGTCTTTCCCTTTAGGTTTTACCCCAACAATGTTTTCATTAGTTTCGCTCACTCTCGAAATCAAGCATTTTACAGCAGGTTGGAGCAGCCTGTATCTCAGCACAGGAATAAGGTAGGGAAGAATTCTAAGGATCATTTTGACTGCCTCCAGAAGTTAGATCAGATGGCAAATTGGATTTGGTGCTAGGTCTTTCCCTTTAGGTTTTACCCCAACAATGTTTTCATTAGTTTCGCTCACTCTCGAAATCAAGCATTTTACAGCAGGTTGGAGCAGCCTGTATCTCAGCACAGGAATAAGGTAGGGAAGAATTCTAAGGATCATTTTGACTGCCTCCAGAAGTTAGATCAGATGGCAAATTGGATTTGGTGCTAGGTCTTTCCCTTTAGGTTTTACCCCAACAATGTTTTCATTAGTTTCGCTCACTCTCGAAATCAAGCATTTTACAGCAGGTTGGAGCAGCCTGTATCTCAGCACAGGAATAAGGTAGGGAAGAATTCTAAGGATCATTTTGACTGCCTCCAGAAGTTAGATCAGATGGCAAATTGGATTTGGTGCTAGGTCTTTCCCTTTAGGTTTTACCCCAACAATGTTTTCATTAGTTTCGCTCACTCTCGAAATCAAGCATTTTACAGCAGGTTGGAGCAGCCTGTATCTCAGCACAGGAATAGGGTAGGGAAGAATTCTAAGGATCATTTTGACTGCCTCCAGAAGTTAGATCAGATGGCAAATTGGATTTGGTGCTAGGTCTTTCCCTTTAGGTTTTACCCCAACAATGTTTTCATTAGTTTCGCTCACTCTCGAAATCAAGCATTTTACAGCAGGTTGGAGCAGCCTGTATCTCAGCACAGGAATAAGGTAGGGAAGAATTCTAAGGATCATTTTGGACTGCCTCCAGAAGTTAGATCAGATGGCAAATTGGATTTGGTGCTAGGTCTTTCCCTTTAGGTTTTACCCCAACAATGTTTTCATTAGTTTCGCTCACTCTCGAAATCAAGCATTTTACAGCAGGTTGGAGCAGCCTGTATCTCAGCACAGGAATAAGGTAGGGAAGAATTCTAAGGATCATTTTGACTGCCTCCAGAAGTTAGATCAGATGGCAAATTGGATTTGGTGCTAGGTCTTTCCCTTTAGGTTTTACCCCAACAATGTTTTCATTAGTTTCGCTCACTCTCGAAATCAAGCATTTTACAGCAGGTTGGAGCAGCCTGTATCTCAGCACAGGAATAAGGAAGGGAAGAATTCTAAGGATCATTTTGACTGCCTCCAGAAGTTAGATCCGATGGCAAATTGGATTTGGTGCTAGGGTCTTTCCCTTTAGGTTTTACCCCAACAATGTTTTCATTAGTTTCGCTCACTCTCGAAATCAAGCATTTTACAGCAGGTTGGAGCAGCCTGTATCTCAGCACAGGAATAAGGTAGGGAAGAATTCTAAGGATCATTTGACTGCCTCCAGAAGTTAGATCAGATGGCAAATTGGATTTGGTGCTAGGTCTTTCCCTTTAGGTTTTACCCCAACAATGTTTTCATTAGTTTCGCTCACTCTCGAAATCAAGCATTTTACAGCAGGTTGGAGCAGCCTGTATCTCAGCACAGGAATAAGGTAGGGAAGAATTCTAAGGATCATTTTGACTGCCTCCAGAAGTTAGATCAGATGGCAAATTGGATTTGGTGCTAGGTCTTTCCCTTTAGGTTTTACCCCAACAATGTTTTCATTAGTTTCGCTCACTCTCGAAATCAAGCATTTTACAGCAGGTTGGAGCAGCCTGTATCTCAGCACAGGAATAAGGTAGGGAAGAATTCTAAGGATCATTTTGACTGCCTCCAGAAGTTAGATCAGATGGCAAATTGGATTTGGTGCTAGGTCTTTCCCTTTAGGTTTTACCCCAACAATGTTTTCATTAGTTTCGCTCACTCTCGAAATCAAGCATTTTACAGCAGGTTGGAGCAGCCTGTATCTCAGCACAGGAATAAGGTAGGGAAGAATTCTAAGGATCATTTTGACTGCCTCCAGAAGTTAGATCAGATGGCAAATTGGATTTGGTGCTAGGTCTTTCCCTTTAGGTTTTACCCCAACAATGTTTTCATTAGTTTCGCTCACTCTCGAAATCAAGCATTTTACAGCAGGTTGGAGCAGCCTGTATCTCAGCACAGGAATAAGGTAGGGAAGAATTCTAAGGATCATTTTGACTGCCTCCAGAAGTTAGATCAGATGGCAAATTGGATTTGGTGCTAGGTCTTTCCCTTTAGGTTTTACCCCAACAATGTTTTCATTAGTTTCGCTCACTCTCGAAATCAAGCATTTTACAGCAGGTTGGAGCAGCCTGTATCTCAGCACAGGAATAAGGTAGGGAAGAATTCTAAGGATCATTTTGACTGCCTCCAGAAGTTAGATCAGATGGCAAATTGGATTTGGTGCTAGGTCTTTCCCTTTAGGTTTTACCCCAACAATGTTTTCATTAGTTTCGCTCACTCTCGAAATCAAGCATTTTACAGCAGGTTGGAGCAGCCTGTATCTCAGCACAGGAATAAGGTAGGGAAGAATTCTAAGGATCATTTTGACTGCCTCCAGAAGTTAGATCAGATGGCAAATTGGATTTGGTGCTAGGTCTTTCCCTTTAGGTTTTACCCCAACAATGTTTTCATTAGTTTCGCTCACTCTCGAAATCAAGCATTTTACAGCAGGTTGGAGCAGCCTGTATCTCAGCACAGGAATAAGGTAGGGAAGAATTCTAAGGATCATTTTGACTGCCTCCAGAAGTTAGATCAGATGGCAAATTGGATTTGGTGCTAGGTCTTTCCCTTTAGGTTTTACCCCAACAATGTTTTCATTAGTTTCGCTCACTCTCGAAATCAAGCATTTTACAGCAGGTTGGAGCAGCCTGTATCTCAGCACAGGAATAAGGTAGGGAAGAATTCTAAGGATCATTTTGACTGCCTCCAGAAGTTAGATCAGATGGCAAATTGGATTTGGTGCTAGGTCTTTCCCTTTAGGTTTTACCCCAACAATGTTTTTCATTAGTTTCGCTCACTCTCGAAATCAAGCATTTTTACAGCAGGTTGGAGCAGCCTGTATCTCAGCACAGGAATAAGGTAGGGAAGAATTCTAAGGATCATTTTGACTGCCTCCAGAAGTTAGATCAGATGGCAAATTGGATTTGGTGCTAGGTCTTTCCCTTTAGGTTTTACCCCAACAATGTTTTCATTAGTTTCGCTCACTCTCGAAATCAAGCATTTTACAGCAGGTTGGAGCAGCCTGTATCTCAGCACAGGAATAAGGAAGGGAAGAATTCTAAGGATCATTTTGACTGCCTCCAGCAGTTAGATCCAATGGCAAATTGGATTTGGTGCTAGGTCTTTCCCTTTAGGTTTTACCCCAACAATGTTTTCATTAGTTTCGCTCACTCTCGAAATCAAGCATTTTACAGCAGGTTGGAGCAGCCTGTATCTCAGCACAGGAATAAGGTAGGGAAGAATTCTAAGGATCATTTTGACTGCCTCCAGAAGTTAGATCAGATGGCAAATTGGATTTGGTGCTAGGTCTTTCCCTTTAGGTTTTACCCCAACAATGTTTTCATTAGTTTCGCTCACTCTCGGAATCAAGCATTTTACAGCAGGTTGGAGCAGCCTGTATCTCAGCACAGGAATAAGGTAGGGAAGAATTCTAAGGATCATTTTGACTGCCTCCAGAAGTTAGATCAGATGGCAAATTGGGATTTGGTGCTAGGTCTTTCCCTTTAGGTTTTACCCCAACAATGTTTTCATTAGTTTCGCTCACTCTCGAAATCAAGCATTTTACAGCAGGTTGGAGCAGCCTGTATCTCAGCACAGGAATAAGGTAGGGAAGAATTCTAAGGATCATTTTGACTGCCTCCAGAAGTTAGATCAGATGGCAAATTGGATTTGGTGCTAGGTCTTTCCCTTTAGGTTTTACCCCAACAATGTTTTCATTAGTTTCGCTCACTCTCGAAATCAAGCATTTTACAGCAGGTTGGAGCAGCCTGTATCTCAGCACAGGAATAAGGTAGGGAAGAATTCTAAGGATCATTTTGACTGCCTCCAGAAGTTAGATCAGATGGCAAATTGGATTTGGTGCTAGGTCTTTCCCTTTAGGTTTTACCCCAACAATGTTTTCATTAGTTTCGCTCACTCTCGAAATCAAGCATTTTACAGCAGGTTGGAGCAGCCTGTATCTCAGCACAGGAATAAGGAAGGGAAGAATTCTAAGGATCATTTTGACTGCCTCCAGAAGTTAGATCAGATGGCAAATTGGATTTGGTGCTAGGTCTTTCCCTTTAGGTTTTACCCCAACAATGTTTTCATTAGTTTCGCTCACTCTCGAAATCAAGCATTTTACAGCAGGTTGGAGCAGCCTGTATCTCAGCACAGGAATAAGGTAGGGAAGAATTCTAAGGATCATTTTGACTGCCTCCAGAAGTTAGATCAGATGGCAAATTGGATTTGGTGCTAGGTCTTTCCCTTTAGGTTTTTACCCCAACAATGTTTTCATTAGTTTCGCTCACTCTCGAAATCAAGCATTTTACAGCAGGTTGGAGCAGCCTGTATCTCAGCACAGGAATAAGGTAGGGAAGAATTCTAAGGATCATTTTGACTGCCTCCAGAAGTTAGATCAGATGGCAAATTGGATTTGGTGCTAGGTCTTTCCCTTTAGGTTTTACCCCAACAATGTTTTCATTAGTTTCGCTCACTCTCGAAATCAAGCATTTTACAGCAGGTTGGAGCAGCCTGTATCTCAGCACAGGAATAAGGTAGGGAAGAATTCTAAGGATCATTTTGACTGCCTCCAGAAGTTAGATCAGATGGCAAATTGGATTTGGTGCTAGGTCTTTCCCTTTAGGTTTTACCCCAACAATGTTTTCATTAGTTTCGCTCACTCTCGAAATCAAGCATTTTACAGCAGGTTGGAGCAGCCTGTATCTCAGCACAGGAATAAGGTAGGGAAGAATTCTAAGGATCATTTTGACTGCCTCCAGAAGTTAGATCAGATGGCAAATTGGATTTGGTGCTAGGTCTTTCCCTTTAGGTTTTACCCCAACAATGTTTTCATTAGTTTCGCTCACTCTCGAAATCAAGCATTTTACAGCAGGTTGGAGCAGCCTGTATCTCAGCACAGGAATAAGGTAGGGAAGAATTCTAAGGATCATTTTGACTGCCTCCAGAAGTTAGATCAGATGGCAAATTGGATTTGGTGCTAGGTCTTTCCCTTTAGGTTTTACCCCAACAATGTTTTCATTAGTTTCGCTCACTCTCGAAATCAAGCATTTTACAGCAGGTTGGAGCAGCCTGTATCTCAGCACAGGAATAAGGTAGGGAAGAATTCTAAGGATCATTTTGACTGCCTCCAGAAGTTAGATCAGATGGCAAATTGGATTTGGTGCTAGGTCTTTCCCTTTAGGTTTTACCCCAACAATGTTTTCATTAGTTTCGCTCACTCTCGAAATCAAGCATTTTACAGCAGGTTGGAGCAGCCTGTATCTCAGCACAGGAATAAGGTAGGGAAGAATTCTAAGGATCATTTTGACTGCCTCCAGAAGTTAGATCAGATGGCAAATTGGATTTGGTGCTAGGTCTTTCCCTTTAGGTTTTACCCCAACAACGTTTTCATTAGTTTCGCTCACTCTCGAAATCAAGCATTTTACAGCAGGTTGGAGCAGCCTGTATCTCAGCACAGGAATAAGGTAGGGAAGAATTCTAAGGATCATTTTGACTGCCTCCAGAAGTTAGATCAGATGGCAAATTGGATTTGGTGCTAGGTCTTTCCCTTTAGGTTTTACCCCAACAACGTTTTCATTAGTTTCGCTCACTCTCGAAATCAAGCATTTTACAGCAGGTTGGAGCAGCCTGTATCTCAGCACAGGAATAAGGTAGGGAAGAATTCTAAGGATCATTTGACTGCCTCCAGAAGTTAGATCAGATGGCAAATTGGATTTGGTGCTAGGTCTTTCCCTTTAGGTTTTACCCCAACAATGTTTTCATTAGTTTCGCTCACTCTCGAAATCAAGCATTTTACAGCAAGTTGGAGCAGCCTGTATCTCAGCACAGGAATAAGGTAGGGAAGAATTCTAAGGATCATTTTGACTGCCTCCAGAAGTTAGATCAGATGGCAAATTGGATTTGGTGCTGGGTCTTTCCCTTTAGGTTTTACCCCAACAATGTTTTCATTTGTTTCGCTCACTCTCGAAATCAAGCATTTTACAGCAGGTTGGAGCAGCCTGTATCTCAGCACAGGAATAAGGTAGGGAAGAATTCTAAGGATCATTTTGACTGCCTCCAGAAGTTAGATCAGATGGCAAATTGGATTTGGTGCTAGGTCTTTCCCTTTAGGTTTTACCCCAACAATGTTTTCATTAGTTTCGCTCACTCTCGAAATCAAGCATTTTACAGCAGGTTGGAGCAGCCTGTATCTCAGCACAGGAATAAGGTAGGGAAGAATTCTAAGGATCATTTTGACTGCCTCCAGAAGTTAGATCAGATGGCAAATTGGATTTGGTGCTAGGTCTTTCCCTTTAGGTTTTACCCCAACAATGTTTTCATTAGTTTCGCTCACTCTCGAAATCAAGCATTTTACAGCAGGTTGGAGCAGCCTGTATCTCAGCACAGGAATAAGGTAGGGAAGAATTCTAAGGATCATTTTGACTGCCTCCAGAAGTTAGATCAGATGGCAAATTGGATTTGGTGCTAGGTCTTTCCTTTAGGTTTTACCCCAACAATGTTTTCATTAGTTTCGCTCACTCTCGAAATCAAGCATTTTACAGCAGGTTGGAGCAGCCTGTATCTCAGCACAGGAATAAGGTAGGGAAGAATTCTAAGGATCATTTTGACTGCCTCCAGAAGTTAGATCAGATGGCAAATTGGATTTGGTGCTAGGTCTTTCCCTTTAGGTTTTACCC
The DNA here is from genome assembly GCF_026170545.1 of Melanerpes formicivorus. Classification (NCBI taxonomy): domain Eukaryota; kingdom Metazoa; phylum Chordata; class Aves; order Piciformes; family Picidae; genus Melanerpes; species Melanerpes formicivorus. Next base: position 7,431 of record NW_027143168.1, read on the forward strand.
CAACAATGTTTTCATTAGTTTCGCTCACTCTCGAAATCAAGCATTTTACAGCAGGTTGGAGCAGCCTGTATCTCAGCACAGGAATAAGGTAGGGAAGAATTCTAAGGATCATTTTGACTGCCTCCAGAAGTTAGATCAGATGGCAAATTGGATTTGGTGCTAGGTCTTTCCCTTTAGGTTTTACCCCAACAATGTTTTCATTAGTTTCGCTCACTCTCGAAATCAAGCATTTTACAGCAGGTTGGAGCAGCCTGTATCTCAGCACAGGAATAAGGTAGGGAAGAATTCTAAGGATCATTTTGACTGCCTCCAGAAGTTAGATCAGATGGCAAATTGGATTTGGTGCTAGGTCTTTCCCTTTAGGTTTTACCCCAACAATGTTTTCATTAGTTTCGCTCACTCTCAAAATCAAGCATTTTACAGCAGTTGGAGCAGCCTGTATCTCAGCACAGGAATAAGGTAGGGAAGAATTCTAAGGATCATTTTGACTGCCTCCAGAAGTTAGATCAGATGGCAAATTGGATTTGGTGCTAGGTCTTTCCCTTTAGGTTTTACCCCAACAATGTTTTCATTAGTTTCGCTCACTCTCGAAATCAAGCATTTTACAGCAGGTTGGAGCAGCCTGTATCTCAGCACAGGAATAAGGTAGGGAAGAATTCTAAGGATCATTTTGACTGCCTCCAGAAGTTAGATCAGATGGCAAATTGGATTTGGTGCTAGGTCTTTCCCTTTAGGTTTTACCCCAACAATGTTTTCATTAGTTTCGCTCACTCTCGAAATCAAGCATTTTACAGCAGGTTGGAGCAGCCTGTATCTCAGCACAGGAATAAGGTAGGGAAGAATTCTAAGGATCATTTTGACTGCCTCCAGAAGTTAGATCAGATGGCAAATTGGATTTGGTGCTAGGTCTTTCCCTTTAGGTTTTACCCCAACAATGTTTTCATTAGTTTCGCTCACTCTCGAAATCAAGCATTTTACAGCAGGTTGGAGCAGCCTGTATCTCAGCACAGGAATAAGGTAGGGAAGAATTCTAAGGATCATTTTGACTGCCTCCAGAAGTTAGATCAGATGGCAAATTGGATTTGGTGCTAGGTCTTTCCCTTTAGGTTTTACCCCAACAATGTTTTCATTAGTTTCGCTCACTCTCGAAATCAAGCATTTTACAGCAGGTTGGAGCAGCCTGTATCTCAGCACAGGAATAAGGTAGGGAAGAATTCTAAGGATCATTTTGACTGCCTCCAGAAGTTAGATCAGATGGCAAATTGGATTTGGTGCTAGGTCTTTCCCTTTAGGTTTTACCCCAACAATGTTTTCATTAGTTTCGCTCACTCTCGAAATCAAGCATTTTACAGCAGGTTGGAGCAGCCTGTATCTCAGCACAGGAATAAGGTAGGGAAGAATTCTAAGGATCATTTTGACTGCCTCCAGAAGTTAGATCAGATGGCAAATTGGATTTGGTGCTAGGTCTTTCCCTTTAGGTTTTACCCCAACAATGTTTTCATTAGTTTCGCTCACTCTCGAAATCAAGCATTTTACAGCAGGTTGGAGCAGCCTGTATCTCAGCACAGGAATAAGGTAGGGAAGAATTCTAAGGATCATTTTGACTGCCTCCAGAAGTTAGATCAGATGGCAAATTGGATTTGGTGCTAGGTCTTTCCCTTTAGGTTTTACCCCAACAATGTTTTCATTAGTTTCGCTCACTCTCGAAATCAAGCATTTTACAGCAGGTTGGAGCAGCCTGTATCTCAGCACAGGAATAAGGTAGGGAAGAATTCTAAGGATCATTTTGACTGCCTCCAGAAGTTAGATCAGATGGCAAATTGGATTTGGTGCTAGGTCTTTCCCTTTAGGTTTTACCCCAACAATGTTTTCATTAGTTTCGCTCACTCTCGAAATCAAGCATTTTACAGCAGGTTGGAGCAGCCTGTATCTCAGCACAGGAATAAGGTAGGGAAGAATTCTAAGGATCATTTTGACTGCCTCCAGAAGTTAGATCAGATGGCAAATTGGATTTGGTGCTAGGTCTTTCCCTTTAGGTTTTACCCCAACAATGTTTTCATTAGTTTCGCTCACTCTCGAAATCAAGCATTTTACAGCAGGTTGGAGCAGCCTGTATCTCAGCACAGGAATAAGGTAGGGAAGAATTCTAAGGATCATTTTGACTGCCTCCAGAAGTTAGATCAGATGGCAAATTGGATTTGGTGCTAGGTCTTTCCCTTTAGGTTTTACCCCAACAATGTTTTCATTAGTTTCGCTCACTCTCGAAATCAAGCATTTTACAGCAGGTTGGAGCAGCCTGTATCTCAGCACAGGAATAAGGTAGGGAAGAATTCTAAGGATCATTTTGACTGCCTCCAGAAGTTAGATCAGATGGCAAATTGGATTTGGTGCTAGGTCTTTCCCTTTAGGTTTTACCCCAACAATGTTTTCATTAGTTTCGCTCACTCTCGAAATCAAGCATTTTACAGCAGGTTGGAGCAGCCTGTATCTCAGCACAGGAATAAGGAAGGGAAGAATTCTAAGGATCATTTTGACTGCCTCCAGAAGTTAGATCCGATGGCAAATTGGATTTGGTGCTAGGTCTTTCCCTTTAGGTTTTACCCCAACAATGTTTTCATTAGTTTCGCTCACTCTCGAAATCAAGCATTTTACAGCAGGTTGGAGCAGCCTGTATCTCAGCACAGGAATAAGGTAGGGAAGAATTCTAAGGATCATTTTGACTGCCTCCAGAAGTTAGATCAGATGGCAAATTGGATTTGGTGCTAGGTCTTTCCCTTTAGGTTTTACCCCAACAATGTTTTCATTAGTTTCGCTCACTCTCGAAATCAAGCATTTTACAGCAGGTTGGAGCAGCCTGTATCTCAGCACAGGAATAAGGTAGGGAAGAATTCTAAGGATCATTTTGACTGCCTCCAGAAGTTAGATCAGATGGCAAATTGGATTTGGTGCTAGGTCTTTCCCTTTAGGTTTTACCCCAACAATGTTTTCATTAGTTTCGCTCACTCTCGAAATCAAGCATTTTACAGCAGGTTGGAGCAGCCTGTATCTCAGCACAGGAATAAGGAAGGGAAGAATTCTAAGGATCATTTTGACTGCCTCCAGAAGTTAGATCCGATGGCAAATTGGATTTGGTGCTAGGTCTTTCCCTTTAGGTTTTACCCCAACAATGTTTTCATTAGTTTCGCTCACTCTCGAAATCAAGCATTTTACAGCAGGTTGGAGCAGCCTGTATCTCAGCACAGGAATAAGGTAGGGAAGAATTCTAAGGATCATTTTGACTGCCTCCAGAAGTTAGATCAGATGGCAAATTGGATTTGGTGCTAGGTCTTTCCCTTTAGGTTTTACCCCAACAATGTTTTCATTAGTTTCGCTCACTCTCGAAATCAAGCATTTTACAGCAGGTTGGAGCAGCCTGTATCTCAGCACAGGAATAAGGTAGGGAAGAATTCTAAGGATCATTTTGACTGCCTCCAGAAGTTAGATCAGATGGCAAATTGGATTTGGTGCTAGGTCTTTCCCTTTAGGTTTTACCCCAACAATGTTTTCATTAGTTTCGCTCACTCTCGAAATCAAGCATTTTACAGCAGGTTGGAGCAGCCTGTATCTCAGCACAGGAATAAGGTAGGGAAGAATTCTAAGGATCATTTTGACTGCCTCCAGAAGTTAGATCAGATGGCAAATTGGATTTGGTGCTAGGTCTTTCCCTTTAGGTTTTACCCCAACAATGTTTTCATTAGTTTCGCTCACTCTCGAAATCAAGCATTTTACAGCAGGTTGGAGCAGCCTGTATCTCAGCACAGGAATAAGGTAGGGAAGAATTCTAAGGATCATTTTGACTGCCTCCAGAAGTTAGATCAGATGGCAAATTGGATTTGGTGCTAGGTCTTTCCCTTTAGGTTTTACCCCAACAATGTTTTCATTAGTTTCGCTCACTCTCGAAATCAAGCATTTTACAGCAGGTTGGAGCAGCCTGTATCTCAGCACAGGAATAAGGTAGGGAAGAATTCTAAGGATCATTTTGACTGCCTCCAGAAGTTAGATCCGATGGCAAATTGGATTTGGTGCTAGGTCTTTCCCTTTAGGTTTTACCCCAACAATGTTTTCATTAGTTTCGCTCACTCTCGAAATCAAGCATTTTACAGCAGGTTGGAGCAGCCTGTATCTCAGCACAGGAATAAGGTAGGGAAGAATTCTAAGGATCATTTTGACTGCCTCCAGAAGTTAGATCAGATGGCAAATTGGATTTGGTGCTAGGTCTTTCCCTTTAGGTTTTACCCCAACAATGTTTTCATTAGTTTCGCTCACTCTCGAAATCAAGCATTTTACAGCAGGTTGGAGCAGCCTGTATCTCAGCACAGGAATAAGGTAGGGAAGAATTCTAAGGATCATTTTGACTGCCTCCAGAAGTTAGATCAGATGGCAAATTGGATTTGGTGCTAGGTCTTTCCCTTTAGGTTTTACCCCAACAATGTTTTCATTAGTTTCGCTCACTCTCGAAATCAAGCATTTTACAGCAGGTTGGAGCAGCCTGTATCTCAGCACAGGAATAAGGTAGGGAAGAATTCTAAGGATCATTTTGACTGCCTCCAGAAGTTAGATCAGATGGCAAATTGGATTTGGTGCTAGGTCTTTCCCTTTAGGTTTTACCCCAACAACGTTTTCATTAGTTTCGCTCACTCTCGAAATCAAGCATTTTACAGCAGGTTGGAGCAGCCTGTATCTCAGCACAGGAATAAGGTAGGGAAGAATTCTAAGGATCATTTTGACTGCCTCCAGAAGTTAGATCAGATGGCAAATTGGATTTGGTGCTAGGTCTTTCCCTTTAGGTTTTACCCCAACAATGTTTTCATTAGTTTCGCTCACTCTCGAAATCAAGCATTTTACAGCAGGTTGGAGCAGCCTGTATCTCAGCACAGGAATAAGGTAGGGAAGAATTCTAAGGATCATTTTGACTGCCTCCAGAAGTTAGATCAGATGGCAAATTGGATTTGGTGCTAGGTCTTTCCCTTTAGGTTTTACCCCAACAATGTTTTCATTAGTTTCGCTCACTCTCGAAATCAAGCATTTTACAGCAAGTTGGAGCAGCCTGTATCTCAGCACAGGAATAAGGTAGGGAAGAATTCTAAGGATCATTTTGACTGCCTCCAGAAGTTAGATCAGATGGCAAATTGGATTTGGTGCTGGGTCTTTCCCTTTAGGTTTTACCCCAACAATGTTTTCATTAGTTTCGCTCACTCTCGAAATCAAGCATTTTACAGCAGGTTGGAGCAGCCTGTATCTCAGCACAGGAATAAGGTAGGGAAGAATTCTAAGGATCATTTTGACTGCCTCCAGAAGTTAGATCAGATGGCAAATTGGATTTGGTGCTAGGTCTTTCCCTTTAGGTTTTACCCCAACAATGTTTTCATTAGTTTCGCTCACTCTCGAAATCAAGCATTTTACAGCAGGTTGGAGCAGCCTGTATCTCAGCACAGGAATAAGGTAGGGAAGAATTCTAAGGATCATTTTGACTGCCTCCAGAAGTTAGATCAGATGGCAAATTGGATTTGGTGCTAGGTCTTTCCCTTTAGGTTTTACCCCAACAATGTTTTCATTAGTTTCGCTCACTCTCGAAATCAAGCATTTTACAGCAGGTTGGAGCAGCCTGTATCTCAGCACAGGAATAAGGTAGGGAAGAATTCTAAGGATCATTTTGACTGCCTCCAGAAGTTAGATCAGATGGCAAATTGGATTTGGTGCTAGGTCTTTCCCTTTAGGTTTTACCCCAACAATGTTTTCATTAGTTTCGCTCACTCTCGAAATCAAGCATTTTACAGCAGGTTGGAGCAGCCTGTATCTCAGCACAGGAATAAGGTAGGGAAGAATTCTAAGGATCATTTTGACTGCCTCCAGAAGTTAGATCAGATGGCAAATTGGATTTGGTGCTAGGTCTTTCCCTTTAGGTTTTACCCCAACAATGTTTTCATTAGTTTCGCTCACTCTCGAAATCAAGCATTTTACAGCAGGTTGGAGCAGCCTGTATCTCAGCACAGGAATAAGGTAGGGAAGAATTCTAAGGATCATTTTGACTGCCTCCAGAAGTTAGATCAGATGGCAAATTGGATTTGGTGCTAGGTCTTTCCCTTTAGGTTTTACCCCAACAATGTTTTCATTAGTTTCGCTCACTCTCGAAATCAAGCATTTTACAGCAGGTTGGAGCAGCCTGTATCTCAGCACAGGAATAAGGTAGGGAAGAATTCTAAGGATCATTTTGACTGCCTCCAGAAGTTAGATCAGATGGCAAATTGGATTTGGTGCTAGGTCTTTCCCTTTAGGTTTTACCCCAACAATGTTTTCATTAGTTTCGCTCACTCTCAAAATCAAGCATTTTACAGCAGTTGGAGCAGCCTGTATCTCAGCACAGGAATAAGGTAGGGAAGAATTCTAAGGATCATTTTGACTGCCTCCAGAAGTTAGATCAGATGGCAAATTGGATTTGGTGCTAGGTCTTTCCCTTTAGGTTTTACCCCAACAATGTTTTCATTAGTTTCGCTCACTCTCGAAATCAAGCATTTTACAGCAGGTTGGAGCAGCCTGTATCTCAGCACAGGAATAAGGTAGGGAAGAATTCTAAGGATCATTTTGACTGCCTCCAGAAGTTAGATCAGATGGCAAATTGGATTTGGTGCTAGGTCTTTCCCTTTAGGTTTTACCCCAACAATGTTTTCATTAGTTTCGCTCACTCTCGAAATCAAGCATTTTACAGCAGGTTGGAGCAGCCTGTATCTCAGCACAGGAATAAGGTAGGGAAGAATTCTAAGGATCATTTTGACTGCCTCCAGAAGTTAGATCAGATGGCAAATTGGATTTGGTGCTAGGTCTTTCCCTTTAGGTTTTACCCCAACAATGTTTTCATTAGTTTCGCTCACTCTCGAAATCAAGCATTTTACAGCAGGTTGGAGCAGCCTGTATCTCAGCACAGGAATAAGGTAGGGAAGAATTCTAAGGATCATTTTGACTGCCTCCAGAAGTTAGATCAGATGGCAAATTGGATTTGGTGCTAGGTCTTTCCCTTTAGGTTTTACCCCAACAATGTTTTCATTAGTTTCGCTCACTCTCGAAATCAAGCATTTTACAGCAGGTTGGAGCAGCCTGTATCTCAGCACAGGAATAAGGTAGGGAAGAATTCTAAGGATCATTTTGACTGCCTCCAGAAGTTAGATCAGATGGCAAATTGGATTTGGTGCTAGGTCTTTCCCTTTAGGTTTTACCCCAACAATGTTTTCATTAGTTTCGCTCACTCTCGAAATCAAGCATTTTACAGCAGGTTGGAGCAGCCTGTATCTCAGCACAGGAATAAGGTAGGGAAGAATTCTAAGGATCATTTTGACTGCCTCCAGAAGTTAGATCAGATGGCAAATTGGATTTGGTGCTAGGTCTTTCCCTTTAGGTTTTACCCCAACAATGTTTTCATTAGTTTCGCTCACTCTCGAAATCAAGCATTTTACAGCAGGTTGGAGCAGCCTGTATCTCAGCACAGGAATAAGGTAGGGAAGAATTCTAAGGATCATTTTGACTGCCTCCAGAAGTTAGATCAGATGGCAAATTGGATTTGGTGCTAGGTCTTTCCCTTTAGGTTTTACCCCAACAATGTTTTCATTAGTTTTGCTCACTCTCGAAATCAAGCATTTTACAGCAGGTTGGAGCAGCCTGTATCTCAGCACAGGAATAAGGTAGGGAAGAATTCTAAGGATCATTTTGACTGCCTCCAGAAGTTAGATCAGATGGCAAATTGGATTTGGTGCTAGGTCTTTCCCTTTAGGTTTTACCCCAACAATGTTTTCATTAGTTTCGCTCACTCTCGAAATCAAGCATTTTACAGCAGGTTGGAGCAGCCTGTATCTCAGCACAGGAATAAGGTAGGGAAGAATTCTAAGGATCATTTTGACTGCCTCCAGAAGTTAGATCAGATGGCAAATTGGATTTGGTGCTAGGTCTTTCCCTTTAGGTTTTACCCCAACAATGTTTTCATTAGTTTCGCTCACTCTCGAAATCAAGCATTTTACAGCAGGTTGGAGCAGCCTGTATCTCAGCACAGGAATAAGTTAGGGAAGAATGCAAATACTCATTTTGACTGCCTCCAGAAGTTAGATCCGATGGCAAATTGTATTTGGTGCTAGGTCTTTCCCTTTAGGTTTTACCCCAACAATGTTTTCATTAGTTTCGCTCACTCTCGAAATCAAGCATTTTACAGCAGTTTGGAGCAGCCTGTATCTCAGCACAGGAATAAGGTAGGGAAGAATTCAAATACTCATTTTGACTGCCTCCAGAAGTTAGATCAGATGGCAAATTGGATTTGGTGCTAGGTCTTTCCCTTTAGGTTTTACCCCAACAATGTTTTCATTAGTTTCGCTCACTCTCGAAATCAAGCATTTTACAGCAGGTTGGAGCAGCCTGTATCTCAGCACAGGAATAAGGTAGGGAAGAATTCTAAGGATCATTTTGACTGCCTCCAGAAGTTAGATCAGATGGCAAATTGGATTTGGTGCTAGGTCTTTCCCTTTAGGTTTTACCCCAACAATGTTTTCATTAGTTTCGCTCACTCTCGAAATCAAGCATTTTACAGCAGGTTGGAGCAGCCTGTATCTCAGCACAGGAATAAGGTAGGGAAGAATTCTAAGGATCATTTTGACTGCCTCCAGAAGTTAGATCAGATGGCAAATTGGATTTGGTGCTAGGTCTTTCCCTTTAGGTTTTACCCCAACAATGTTTTCATTAGTTTCGCTCACTCTCGAAATCAAGCATTTTACAGCAGGTTGGAGCAGCCTGTATCTCAGCACAGGAATAAGGTAGGGAAGAATTCTAAGGATCATTTTGACTGCCTCCAGAAGTTAGATCAGATGGCAAATTGGATTTGGTGCTAGGTCTTACCCTTTAGGTTTTACCCCAACAATGTTTTCATTAGTTTCGCTCACTCTCGGAATCAAGCATTTTACAGCAGGTTGGAGCAGCCTGTATCTCAGCACAGGAATAAGGTAGGGAAGAATTCTAAGGATCATTTTGACTGCCTCCAGAAGTTAGATCAGATGGCAAATTGGATTTGGTGCTAGGTCTTTCCCTTTAGGTTTTACCCCAACAATGTTTTCATTAGTTTCGCTCACTCTCGAAATCAAGCATTTTACAGCAGGTTGGAGCAGCCTGTATCTCAGCACAGGAATAAGGTAGGGAAGAATTCTAAGGATCATTTTGACTGCCTCCAGAAGTTAGATGCGATGGCAAATTGGATTTGGTGCTAGGTCTTTCCCTTTAGGTTTTACCCCAAGAATGTTTTCATTAGTTTCGCTCACTCTCGAAATCAAGCATTTTACAGCAGGTTGGAGCAGCCTGTATCTCAGCACAGGAATAAGGTAGGGAAGAATTCTAAGGATCATTTTGACTGCCTCCAGAAGTTAGATCAGATGGCAAATTGGATTTGGTGCTAGGTCTTTCCCTTTAGGTTTTACCCCAACAATGTTTTCATTAGTTTCGCTCACTCTCGAAATCAAGCATTTTACAGCAGGTTGGAGCAGCCTGTATCTCAGCACAGGAATAAGGTAGGGAAGAATTCTAAGGATCATTTTGACTGCCTCCAGAAGTTAGATCAGATGGCAAATTGGATTTGGTGCTAGGTCTTTCCCTTTAGGTTTTACCCCAACAATGTTTTCATTAGTTTCGCTCACTCTCGAAATCAAGCATTTTACAGCAGGTTGGAGCAGCCTGTATCTCAGCACAGGAATAAGGTAGGGAAGAATTCTAAGGATCATTTTGACTGCCTCCAGAAGTTAGATCAGATGGCAAATTGGATTTGGTGCTAGGTCTTTCCCTTTAGGTTTTACCCCAACAATGTTTTCATTAGTTTCGCTCACTCTCGAAATCAAGCATTTTACAGCAGGTTGGAGCAGCCTGTATCTCAGCACAGGAATAAGGTAGGGAAGAATTCTAAGGATCATTTTGACTGCCTCCAGAAGTTAGATCAGATGGCAAATTGGATTTGGTGCTAGGTCTTTCCCTTTAGGTTTTACCCCAACAATGTTTTCATTAGTTTCGCTCACTCTCGAAATCAAGCATTTTACAGCAGGTTGGAGCAGCCTGTATCTCAGCACAGGAATAAGGTAGGGAAGAATTCAAATACTCATTTTGACTGCCTCCAGAAGTTAGATCAGATGGCAAATTGGATTTGGTGCTAGGTCTTTCCCTTTAGGTTTTACCCCAACAATGTTTTCATTAGTTTCGCTCACTCTCGAAATCAAGCATTTTACAGCAGGTTGGAGCAGCCTGTATCTCAGCACAGGAATAAGGTAGGGAAGAATTCAAATACTCATTTTGACTGCCTCCAGAAGTTAGATCAGATGGCAAATTGGATTTGGTGCTAGGTCTTTCCCTTTAGGTTTTACCCCAACAATGTTTTCATTAGTTTCGCTCACTCTCGAAATCAAGCATTTTACAGCAGGTTGGAGCAGCCTGTATCTCAGCACAGGAATAAGGTAGGGAAGAATTCTAAGGATCATTTTGACTGCCTCCAGAAGTTAGATCAGATGGCAAATTGGATTTGGTGCTAGGTCTTTCCCTTTAGGTTTTACCCCAAGAATGTTTTCATTAGTTTCGCTCACTCTCGAAATCAAGCATTTTACAGCAGGTTGGAGCAGCCTGTATCTCAGCACAGGAATAAGGTAGGGAAGAATTCTAAGGATCATTTTGACTGCCTCCAGAAGTTAGATCAGATGGCAAATTGGATTTGGTGCTAGGTCTTTCCCTTTAGGTTTTACCCCAACAATGTTTTCATTAGTTTCGCTCACTCTCGAAATCAAGCATTTTACAGCAGGTTGGAGCAGCCTGTATCTCAGCACAGGAATAAGGTAGGGAAGAATTCTAAGGATCATTTTGACTGCCTCCAGAAGTTAGATCAGATGGCAAATTGGATTTGGTGCTAGGTCTTTCCCTTTAGGTTTTACCCCAACAATGTTTTCATTAGTTTCGCTCACTCTCGGAATCAAGCATTTTACAGCAGGTTGGAGCAGCCTGTATCTCAGCACAGGAATAAGGTAGGGAAGAATTCTAAGGATCATTTTGACTGCCTCCAGAAGTTAGATCAGATGGCAAATTGGATTTGGTGCTAGGTCTTTCCCTTTAGGTTTTACCCCAACAATGTTTTCATTAGTTTCGCTCACTCTCGAAATCAAGCATTTTACAGCAGGTTGGAGCAGCCTGTATCTCAGCACAGGAATAAGGTAGGGAAGAATTCTAAGGATCATTTTGACTGCCTCCAGAAGTTAGATCAGATGGCAAATTGGATTTGGTGCTAGGTCTTTCCCTTTAGGTTTTACCCCAACAATGTTTTCATTAGTTTCGCTCACTCTCGAAATCAAGCATTTTACAGCAGGTTGGAGCAGCCTGTATCTCAGCACAGGAATAAGGTAGGGAAGAATTCTAAGGATCATTTTGACTGCCTCCAGAAGTTAGATCAGATGGCAAATTGGATTTGGTGCTAGGTCTTTCCCTTTAGGTTTTACCCCAACAATGTTTTCATTAGTTTCGCTCACTCTCGGAATCAAGCATTTTACAGCAGGTTGGAGCAGCCTGTATCTCAGCACAGGAATAAGGTAGGGAAGAATTCTAAGGATCATTTTGACTGCCTCCAGAAGTTAGATCAGATGGCAAATTGGATTTGGTGCTAGGTCTTTCCCTTTAGGTTTTACCCCAACAATGTTTTCATTAGTTTCGCTCACTCTCGAAATCAAGCATTTTACAGCAGGTTGGAGCAGCCTGTATCTCAGCACAGGAATAAGGTAGGGAAGAATTCTAAGGATCATTTTGACTGCCTCCAGAAGTTAGATCAGATGGCAAATTGGATTTGGTGCTAGGTCTTTCCCTTTAGGTTTTACCCCAACAATGTTTTCATTAGTTTCGCTCACTCTCGAAATCAAGCATTTTACAGCAGGTTGGAGCAGCCTGTATCTCAGCACAGGAATAAGGTAGGGAAGAATTCTAAGGATCATTTTGACTGCCTCCAGAAGTTAGATCAGATGGCAAATTGGATTTGGTGCTAGGTCTTTCCCTTTAGGTTTTACCCCAACAATGTTTTCATTAGTTTCGCTCACTCTCGAAATCAAGCATTTTACAGCAGGTTGGAGCAGCCTGTATCTCAGCACAGGAATAAGGTAGGGAAGAATTCTAAGGATCATTTTGACTGCCTCCAGAAGTTAGATCAGATGGCAAATTGGATTTGGTGCTAGGTCTTTCCCTTTAGGTTTTACCCCAACAATGTTTTCATTAGTTTCGCTCACTCTCGAAATCAAGCATTTTACAGCAGGTTGGAGCAGCCTGTATCTCAGCACAGGAATAAGGTAGGGAAGAATTCAAATACTCATTTTGACTGCCTCCAGAAGTTAGATCAGATGGCAAATTGTATTTGGTGCTAGGTCTTTCCCTTTAGGTTTTACCCCAACAATGTTTTCATTAGTTTCGCTCACTCTCGAAATCAAGCATTTTACAGCAGGTTGGAGCAGCCTGTATCTCAGCACAGGAATAAGGTAGGGAAGAATTCTAAGGATCATTTTGACTGCCTCCAGAAGTTAGATCAGATGGCAAATTGGATTTGGTGCTAGGTCTTTCCCTTTAGGTTTTACCCCAACAATGTTTTCATTAGTTTCGCTCACTCTCGAAATCAAGCATTTTACAGCAGGTTGGAGCAGCCTGTATCTCAGCACAGGAATAAGGTAGGGAAGAATTCTAAGGCTCATTTTGACTGCCTCCAGAAGTTAGATCAAATGGCAAATTGGATTTGGTGCTAGGTCTTTCCCTTTAGGTTTTACCCCAACAATGTTTTCATTAGTTTCGCTCACTCTCGGAATCAAGCATTTTACAGCAGGTTGGAGCAGCCTGTATCTCAGCACAGGAATAAGGTAGGGAAGAATTCAAATACTCATTTTGACTGCCTCCAGAAGTTAGATCAGATGGCAAATTGGATTTGGTGCTAGGTCTTTCCCTTTAGGTTTTACCCCAACAATGTTTTCATTAGTTTCGCTCACTCTCGAAATCAAGCATTTTACAGCAGGTTGGAGCAGCCTGTATCTCAGCACAGGAATAAGGTAGGGAAGAATTCTAAGGATCATTTTGACTGCCTCCAGAAGTTAGATCAGATGGCAAATTGGATTTGGTGCTAGGTCTTTCCCTTTAGGTTTTACCCCAACAATGTTTTCATTAGTTTCGCTCACTCTCGAAATCAAGCATTTTACAGCAGGTTGGAGCAGCCTGTATCTCAGCACAGGAATAAGGAAGGGAAGAATTCTAAGGATCATTTTGACTGCCTCCAGAAGTTAGATCAGATGGCAAATTGGATTTGGTGCTAGGTCTTTCCCTTTAGGTTTTACCCCAACAATGTTTTCATTAGTTTCGCTCACTCTCGAAATCAAGCATTTTACAGCAGGTTGGAGCAGCCTGTATCTCAGCACAGGAATAAGGTAGGGAAGAATTCTAAGGATCATTTTGACTGCCTCCAGAAGTTAGATCAGATGGCAAATTGGATTTGGTGCTAGGTCTTTCCCTTTAGGTTTTACCCCAACAATGTTTTCATTAGTTTCGCTCACTCTCGAAATCAAGCATTTTACAGCAGGTTGGAGCAGCCTGTATCTCAGCACAGGAATAAGGTAGGGAAGAATTCTAAGGATCATTTTGACTGCCTCCAGAAGTTAGATCAGATGGCAAATTGGATTTGGTGCTAGGTCTTTCCCTTTAGGTTTTACCCCAACAATGTTTTCATTAGTTTCGCTCACTCTCGGAATCAAGCATTTTACAGCAGGTTGGAGCAGCCTGTATCTCAGCACAGGAATAAGGTAGGGAAGAATTCAAATACTCATTTTGACTGCCTCCAGAAGTTAGATCAGATGGCAAATTGGATTTGGTGCTAGGTCTTTCCCTTTAGGTTTTACCCCAACAATGTTTTCATTAGTTTCGCTCACTCTCGAAATCAAGCATTTTACAGCAGGTTGGAGCAGCCTGTATCTCAGCACAGGAATAAGGTAGGGAAGAATTCTAAGGATCATTTTGACTGCCTCCAGAAGTTAGATCAGATGGCAAATTGGATTTGGTGCTAGGTCTTTCCCTTTAGGTTTTACCCCAACAATGTTTTCATTAGTTTCGCTCACTCTCGAAATCAAGCATTTTACAGCAGGTTGGAGCAGCCTGTATCTCAGCACAGGAATAAGGTAGGGAAGAATTCTAAGGATCATTTTGACTGCCTCCAGAAGTTAGATCAGATGGCAAATTGGATTTGGTGCTAGGTCTTTCCCTTTAGGTTTTACCCCAACAATGTTTTCATTAGTTTCGCTCACTCTCGAAATCAAGCATTTTACAGCAGGTTGGAGCAGCCTGTATCTCAGCACAGGAATAAGGTAGGGAAGAATTCTAAGGATCATTTTGACTGCCTCCAGAAGTTAGATCAGATGGCAAATTGGATTTGGTGCTAGGTCTTTCCCTTTAGGTTTTACCCCAACAATGTTTTCATTAGTTTCGCTCACTCTCGAAATCAAGCATTTTACAGCAGGTTGGAGCAGCCTGTATCTCAGCACAGGAATAAGGTAGGGAAGAATTCTAAGGATCATTTTGACTGCCTCCAGAAGTTAGATCAGATGGCAAATTGGATTTGGTGCTAGGTCTTTCCCTTTAGGTTTTACCCCAACAATGTTTTCATTAGTTTCGCTCACTCTCGAAATCAAGCATTTTACAGCAGGTTGGAGCAGCCTGTATCTCAGCACAGGAATAAGGTAGGGAAGAATTCTAAGGATCATTTTGACTGCCTCCAGAAGTTAGATCAGATGGCAAATTGGATTTGGTGCTAGGTCTTTCCCTTTAGGTTTTACCCCAACAATGTTTTCATTAGTTTCGCTCACTCTCGAAATCAAGCATTTTACAGCAGGTTGGAGCAGCCTGTATCTCAGCACAGGAATAAGGTAGGGAAGAATTCTAAGGATCATTTTGACTGCCTCCAGAAGTTAGATCAGATGGCAAATTGGATTTGGTGCTAGGTCTTTCCCTTTAGGTTTTACCCCAACAATGTTTTCATTAGTTTCGCTCACTCTCGAAATCAAGCATTTTACAGCAGGTTGGAGCAGCCTGTATCTCAGCACAGGAATAAGGTAGGGAAGAATTCAAATACTCATTTTGACTGCCTCCAGAAGTTAGATCAGATGGCAAATTGGATTTGGTGCTAGGTCTTTCCCTTTAGGTTTTACCCCAACAATGTTTTCATTAGTTTCGCTCACTCTCGAAATCAAGCATTTTACAGCAGGTTGGAGCAGCCTGTATCTCAGCACAGGAATAAGGTAGGGAAGAATTCTAAGGATCATTTTGACTGCCTCCAGAAGTTAGATCAGATGGCAAATTGGATTTGGTGCTAGGTCTTTCCCTTTAGGTTTTACCCCAACAATGTTTTCATTAGTTTCGCTCACTCTCGAAATCAAGCATTTTACAGCAGGTTGGAGCAGCCTGTATCTCAGCACAGGAATAAGGTAGGGAAGAATTCAAATACTCATTTTGACTGCCTCCAGAAGTTAGATCAGATGGCAAATTGTATTTGGTGCTAGGTCTTTCCCTTTAGGTTTTACCCCAACAATGTTTTCATTAGTTTCGCTCACTCTCGAAATCAAGCATTTTACAGCAGGTTGGAGCAGCCTGTATCTCAGCACAGGAATAAGGTAGGGAAGAATTCTAAGGATCATTTTGACTGCCTCCAGAAGTTAGATCAGATGGCAAATTGGATTTGGTGCTAGGTCTTTCCCTTTAGGTTTTACCCCAACAATGTTTTCATTAGTTTCGCTCACTCTCGAAATCAAGCATTTTACAGCAGGTTGGAGCAGCCTGTATCTCAGCACAGGAATAAGGTAGGGAAGAATTCTAAGGCTCATTTTGACTGCCTCCAGAAGTTAGATCAAATGGCAAATTGGATTTGGTGCTAGGTCTTTCCCTTTAGGTTTTACCCCAACAATGTTTTCATTAGTTTCGCTCACTCTCGGAATCAAGCATTTTACAGCAGGTTGGAGCAGCCTGTATCTCAGCACAGGAATAAGGTAGGGAAGAATTCAAATACTCATTTTGACTGCCTCCAGAAGTTAGATCAGATGGCAAATTGGATTTGGTGCTAGGTCTTTCCCTTTAGGTTTTACCCCAACAATGTTTTCATTAGTTTCGCTCACTCTCGAAATCAAGCATTTTACAGCAGGTTGGAGCAGCCTGTATCTCAGCACAGGAATAAGGTAGGGAAGAATTCTAAGGATCATTTTGACTGCCTCCAGAAGTTAGATCAGATGGCAAATTGGATTTGGTGCTAGGTCTTTCCCTTTAGGTTTTACCCCAACAATGTTTTCATTAGTTTCGCTCACTCTCGAAATCAAGCATTTTACAGCAGGTTGGAGCAGCCTGTATCTCAGCACAGGAATAAGGAAGGGAAGAATTCTAAGGATCATTTTGACTGCCTCCAGAAGTTAGATCAGATGGCAAATTGGATTTGGTGCTAGGTCTTTCCCTTTAGGTTTTACCCCAACAATGTTTTCATTAGTTTCGCTCACTCTCGAAATCAAGCATTTTACAGCAGGTTGGAGCAGCCTGTATCTCAGCACAGGAATAAGGTAGGGAAGAATTCTAAGGATCATTTTGACTGCCTCCAGAAGTTAGATCAGATGGCAAATTGGATTTGGTGCTAGGTCTTTCCCTTTAGGTTTTACCCCAACAATGTTTTCATTAGTTTCGCTCACTCTCGAAATCAAGCATTTTACAGCAGGTTGGAGCAGCCTGTATCTCAGCACAGGAATAAGGTAGGGAAGAATTCTAAGGATCATTTTGACTGCCTCCAGAAGTTAGATCAGATGGCAAATTGGATTTGGTGCTAGGTCTTTCCCTTTAGGTTTTACCCCAACAATGTTTTCATTAGTTTCGCTCACTCTCGGAATCAAGCATTTTACAGCAGGTTGGAGCAGCCTGTATCTCAGCACAGGAATAAGGTAGGGAAGAATTCAAATACTCATTTTGACTGCCTCCAGAAGTTAGATCAGATGGCAAATTGGATTTGGTGCTAGGTCTTTCCCTTTAGGTTTTACCCCAACAATGTTTTCATTAGTTTCGCTCACTCTCGAAATCAAGCATTTTACAGCAGGTTGGAGCAGCCTGTATCTCAGCACAGGAATAAGGTAGGGAAGAATTCTAAGGATCATTTTGACTGCCTCCAGAAGTTAGATCAGATGGCAAATTGGATTTGGTGCTAGGTCTTTCCCTTTAGGTTTTACCCCAACAATGTTTTCATTAGTTTCGCTCACTCTCGAAATCAAGCATTTTACAGCAGGTTGGAGCAGCCTGTATCTCAGCACAGGAATAAGGTAGGGAAGAATTCTAAGGATCATTTTGACTGCCTCCAGAAGTTAGATCAGATGGCAAATTGGATTTGGTGCTAGGTCTTTCCCTTTAGGTTTTACCCCAACAATGTTTTCATTAGTTTCGCTCACTCTCGAAATCAAGCATTTTACAGCAGGTTGGAGCAGCCTGTATCTCAGCACAGGAATAAGGTAGGGAAGAATTCTAAGGATCATTTTGACTGCCTCCAGAAGTTAGATCAGATGGCAAATTGGATTTGGTGCTAGGTCTTTCCCTTTAGGTTTTACCCCAACAATGTTTTCATTAGTTTCGCTCACTCTCGAAATCAAGCATTTTACAGCAGGTTGGAGCAGCCTGTATCTCAGCACAGGAATAAGGTAGGGAAGAATTCTAAGGATCATTTTGACTGCCTCCAGAAGTTAGATCAGATGGCAAATTGGATTTGGTGCTAGGTCTTTCCCTTTAGGTTTTACCCCAACAATGTTTTCATTAGTTTCGCTCACTCTCGAAATCAAGCATTTTACAGCAGGTTGGAGCAGCCTGTATCTCAGCACAGGAATAAGGTAGGGAAGAATTCTAAGGATCATTTTGACTGCCTCCAGAAGTTAGATCAGATGGCAAATTGGATTTGGTGCTAGGTCTTTCCCTTTAGGTTTTACCCCAACAATGTTTTCATTAGTTTCGCTCACTCTCGAAATCAAGCATTTTACAGCAGGTTGGAGCAGCCTGTATCTCAGCACAGGAATAAGGTAGGGAAGAATTCTAAGGATCATTTTGACTGCCTCCAGAAGTTAGATCAGATGGCAAATTGGATTTGGTGCTAGGTCTTTCCCTTTAGGTTTTACCCCAACAATGTTTTCATTAGTTTCGCTCACTCTCGAAATCAAGCATTTTACAGCAGGTTGGAGCAGCCTGTATCTCAGCACAGGAATAAGGTAGGGAAGAATTCAAATACTCATTTTGACTGCCTCCAGAAGTTAGATCAGATGGCAAATTGGATTTGGTGCTAGGTCTTTCCCTTTAGGTTTTACCCCAACAATGTTTTCATTAGTTTCGCTCACTCTCGAAATCAAGCATTTTACAGCAGGTTGGAGCAGCCTGTATCTCAGCACAGGAATAAGGTAGGGAAGAATTCTAAGGATCATTTTGACTGCCTCCAGAAGTTAGATCAGATGGCAAATTGGATTTGGTGCTAGGTCTTTCCCTTTAGGTTTTACCCCAACAATGTTTTCATTAGTTTCGCTCACTCTCGAAATCAAGCATTTTACAGCAGGTTGGAGCAGCCTGTATCTCAGCACAGGAATAAGGTAGGGAAGAATTCAAATACTCATTTTGACTGCCTCCAGAAGTTAGATCAGATGGCAAATTGGATTTGGTGCTAGGTCTTTCCCTTTAGGTTTTACCCCAACAATGTTTTCATTAGTTTCGCTCACTCTCGAAATCAAGCATTTTACAGCAGGTTGGAGCAGCCTGTATCTCAGCACAGGAATAAGGTAGGGAAGAATTCTAAGGATCATTTTGACTGCCTCCAGAAGTTAGATCAGATGGCAAATTGGATTTGGTGCTAGGTCTTTCCCTTTAGGTTTTACCCCAACAATGTTTTCATTAGTTTCGCTCACTCTCGAAATCAAGCATTTTACAGCAGGTTGGAGCAGCCTGTATCTCAGCACAGGAATAAGGTAGGGAAGAATTCTAAGGATCATTTTGACTGCCTCCAGAAGTTAGATCAGATGGCAAATTGGATTTGGTGCTAGGTCTTTCCCTTTAGGTTTTACCCCAACAATGTTTTCATTAGTTTCGCTCACTCTCGAAATCAAGCATTTTACAGCAGGTTGGAGCAGCCTGTATCTCAGCACAGGAATAAGGAAGGGAAGAATTCTAAGGATCATTTTGACTGCCTCCAGAAGTTAGATCAGATGGCAAATTGGATTTGGTGCTAGGTCTTTCCCTTTAGGTTTTACCCCAACAATGTTTTCATTAGTTTCGCTCACTCTCGGAATCAAGCATTTTACAGCAGGTTGGAGCAGCCTGTATCTCAGCACAGGAATAAGGTAGGGAAGAATTCAAATACTCATTTTGACTGCCTCCAGAAGTTAGATCAGATGGCAAATTGGATTTGGTGCTAGGTCTTTCCCTTTAGGTTTTACCCCAACAATGTTTTCATTAGTTTCGCTCATTCTTGAAATCAAGCATTTTACAGCAGGTTGGAGCAGCCTGTATCTCAGCACAGGAATAAGGTAGGGAAGAATTCTAAGGATCATTTTGACTGCCTCCAGAAGTTAGATCAGATGGCAAATTGGATTTGGTGCTAGGTCTTTCCCTTTAGGTTTTACCCCAACAATGTTTTCATTAGTTTCGCTCACTCTCGAAATCAAGCATTTTACAGCAGGTTGGAGCAGCCTGTATCTCAGCACAGGAATAAGGTAGGGAAGAATTCTAAGGATCATTTTGACTGCCTCCAGAAGTTAGATCAGATGGCAAATTGGATTTGGTGCTAGGTCTTTCCCTTTAGGTTTTACCCCAACAATGTTTTCATTAGTTTCGCTCACTCTCGAAATCAAGCATTTTACAGCAGGTTGGAGCAGCCTGTATCTCAGCACAGGAATAAGGTAGGGAAGAATTCAAATACTCATTTTGACTGCCTTCAGAAGTTAGATCAGATGGCAAATTGTATTTGGTGCTAGGTCTTTCCCTTTAGGTTTTACCCCAACAATGTTTTCATTAGTTTCGCTCACTCTCGAAATCAAGCATTTTACAGCAGGTTGGAGCAGCCTGTATCTCAGCACAGGAATAAGGTAGGGAAGAATTCTAAGGATCATTTTGACTGCCTCCAGAAGTTAGATCAGATGGCAAATTGGATTTGGTGCTAGGTCTTTCCCTTTAGGTTTTACCCCAACAATGTTTTCATTAGTTTCGCTCACTCTCGAAATCAAGCATTTTACAGAGGTTGGAGCAGCCTGTATCTCAGCACAGGAATAAGGTAGGGAAGAATTCTAAGGATCATTTTGACTGCCTCCAGAAGTTAGATCAGATGGCAAATTGGATTTGGTGCTAGGTCTTTCCCTTTAGGTTTTACCCCAACAATGTTTTCATTAGTTTCGCTCACTCTCGAAATCAAGCATTTTACAGCAGGTTGGAGCAGCCTGTATCTCAGCACAGGAATAAGGTAGGGAAGAATTCTAAGGATCATTTTGACTGCCTCCAGAAGTTAGATCAGATGGCAAATTGGATTTGGTGCTAGGTCTTTCCCTTTAGGTTTTACCCCAACAATGTTTTCATTAGTTTCGCTCACTCTCGAAATCAAGCATTTTACAGCAGGTTGGAGCAGCCTGTATCTCAGCACAGGAATAAGGTAGGGAAGAATTCTAAGGATCATTTTGACTGCCTCCAGAAGTTAGATCAGATGGCAAATTGGATTTGGTGCTAGGTCTTTCCCTTTAGGTTTTACCCCAACAATGTTTTCATTAGTTTCGCTCACTCTCGGAATCAAGCATTTTACAGCAGGTTGGAGCAGCCTGTATCTCAGCACAGGAATAAGGTAGGGAAGAATTCTAAGGATCATTTTGACTGCCTCCAGAAGTTAGATCAGATGGCAAATTGGATTTGGTGCTAGGTCTTTCCCTTTAGGTTTTACCCCAACAATGTTTTCATTAGTTTCGCTCACTCTCGAAATCAAGCATTTTACAGCAGGTTGGAGCAGCCTGTATCTCAGCACAGGAATAAGGTAGGGAAGAATTCAAATACTCATTTTGACTGCCTCCAGAAGTTAGATCAGATGGCAAATTGGATTTGGTGCTAGGTCTTTCCCTTTAGGTTTTACCCCAACAATGTTTTCATTAGTTTCGCTCACTCTCGAAATCAAGCATTTTACAGCAGGTTGGAGCAGCCTGTATCTCAGCACAGGAATAAGGTAGGGAAGAATTCTAAGGATCATTTTGACTGCCTCCAGAAGTTAGATCAGATGGCAAATTGGATT
The DNA here is from genome assembly GCF_026170545.1 of Melanerpes formicivorus. NCBI lineage: Eukaryota > Metazoa > Chordata > Aves > Piciformes > Picidae > Melanerpes > Melanerpes formicivorus. Next base: position 28,786 of record NW_027143168.1, read on the forward strand.
TGGTGCTAGGTCTTTCCCTTTAGGTTTTACCCCAACAATGTTTTCATTAGTTTCGCTCACTCTCGAAATCAAGCATTTTACAGCAGGTTGGAGCAGCCTGTATCTCAGCACAGGAATAAGGTAGGGAAGAATTCAAATACTCATTTTGACTGCCTCCAGAAGTTAGATCAGATGGCAAATTGGATTTGGTGCTAGGTCTTTCCCTTTAGGTTTTACCCCAACAATGTTTTCATTAGTTTCGCTCACTCTCGAAATCAAGCATTTTACAGCAGGTTGGAGCAGCCTGTATCTCAGCACAGGAATAAGGTAGGGAAGAATTCTAAGGATCATTTTGACTGCCTCCAGAAGTTAGATCAGATGGCAAATTGGATTTGGTGCTAGGTCTTTCCCTTTAGGTTTTACCCCAACAATGTTTTCATTAGTTTCGCTCACTCTCGAAATCAAGCATTTTACAGCAGGTTGGAGCAGCCTGTATCTCAGCACAGGAATAAGGTAGGGAAGAATTCTAAGGATCATTTTGACTGCCTCCAGAAGTTAGATCAGATGGCAAATTGGATTTGGTGCTAGGTCTTTCCCTTTAGGTTTTACCCCAACAATGTTTTCATTAGTTTCGCTCACTCTCGAAATCAAGCATTTTACAGCAGGTTGGAGCAGCCTGTATCTCAGCACAGGAATAAGGTAGGGAAGAATTCAAATACTCATTTTGACTGCCTCCAGAAGTTAGATCAGATGGCAAATTGGATTTGGTGCTAGGTCTTTCCCTTTAGGTTTTACCCCAACAATGTTTTCATTAGTTTCGCTCACTCTCGAAATCAAGCATTTTACAGCAGGTTGGAGCAGCCTGTATCTCAGCACAGGAATAAGGTAGGGAAGAATTCTAAGGATCATTTTGACTGCCTCCAGAAGTTAGATCAGATGGCAAATTGGATTTGGTGCTAGGTCTTTCCCTTTAGGTTTTACCCCAACAATGTTTTCATTAGTTTCGCTCACTCTCGAAATCAAGCATTTTACAGCAGGTTGGAGCAGCCTGTATCTCAGCACAGGAATAAGGTAGGGAAGAATTCTAAGGATCATTTTGACTGCCTCCAGAAGTTAGATCAGATGGCAAATTGGATTTGGTGCTAGGTCTTTCCCTTTAGGTTTTACCCCAACAATGTTTTCATTAGTTTCGCTCACTCTCGAAATCAAGCATTTTACAGCAGGTTGGAGCAGCCTGTATCTCAGCACAGGAATAAGGTAGGGAAGAATTCTAAGGATCATTTTGACTGCCTCCAGAAGTTAGATCAGATGGCAAATTGGATTTGGTGCTAGGTCTTTCCCTTTAGGTTTTACCCCAACAATGTTTTCATTAGTTTCGCTCACTCTCGAAATCAAGCATTTTACAGCAGGTTGGAGCAGCCTGTATCTCAGCACAGGAATAAGGTAGGGAAGAATTCTAAGGATCATTTTGACTGCCTCCAGAAGTTAGATCAGATGGCAAATTGGATTTGGTGCTAGGTCTTTCCCTTTAGGTTTTACCCCAACAATGTTTTCATTAGTTTCGCTCACTCTCGAAATCAAGCATTTTACAGCAGGTTGGAGCAGCCTGTATCTCAGCACAGGAATAAGGTAGGGAAGAATTCTAAGGATCATTTTGACTGCCTCCAGAAGTTAGATCAGATGGCAAATTGGATTTGGTGCTAGGTCTTTCCCTTTAGGTTTTACCCCAACAATGTTTTCATTAGTTTCGCTCACTCTCGAAATCAAGCATTTTACAGCAGGTTGGAGCAGCCTGTATCTCAGCACAGGAATAAGGTAGGGAAGAATTCTAAGGATCATTTTGACTGCCTCCAGAAGTTAGATCAGATGGCAAATTGGATTTGGTGCTAGGTCTTTCCCTTTAGGTTTTACCCCAACAATGTTTTCATTAGTTTCGCTCACTCTCGAAATCAAGCATTTTACAGCAGGTTGGAGCAGCCTGTATCTCAGCACAGGAATAAGGTAGGGAAGAATTCTAAGGATCATTTTGACTGCCTCCAGAAGTTAGATCAGATGGCAAATTGGATTTGGTGCTAGGTCTTTCCCTTTAGGTTTTACCCCAACAATGTTTTCATTAGTTTCGCTCACTCTCGAAATCAAGCATTTTACAGCAGGTTGGAGCAGCCTGTATCTCAGCACAGGAATAAGGTAGGGAAGAATTCTAAGGATCATTTTGACTGCCTCCAGAAGTTAGATCAGATGGCAAATTGGATTTGGTGCTAGGTCTTTCCCTTTAGGTTTTACCCCAACAATGTTTTCATTAGTTTCGCTCACTCTCGAAATCAAGCATTTTACAGCAGGTTGGAGCAGCCTGTATCTCAGCACAGGAATAAGGTAGGGAAGAATTCTAAGGATCATTTTGACTGCCTCCAGAAGTTAGATCAGATGGCAAATTGGATTTGGTGCTAGGTCTTTCCCTTTAGGTTTTACCCCAACAATGTTTTCATTAGTTTCGCTCACTCTCGAAATCAAGCATTTTACAGCAGGTTGGAGCAGCCTGTATCTCAGCACAGGAATAAGGTAGGGAAGAATTCTAAGGATCATTTTGACTGCCTCCAGAAGTTAGATCAGATGGCAAATTGGATTTGGTGCTAGGTCTTTCCCTTTAGGTTTTACCCCAACAATGTTTTCATTAGTTTCGCTCACTCTCGAAATCAAGCATTTTACAGCAGGTTGGAGCAGCCTGTATCTCAGCACAGGAATAAGGTAGGGAAGAATTCTAAGGATCATTTTGACTGCCTCCAGAAGTTAGATCAGATGGCAAATTGGATTTGGTGCTAGGTCTTTCCCTTTAGGTTTTACCCCAACAATGTTTTCATTAGTTTCGCTCACTCTCGAAATCAAGCATTTTACAGCAGGTTGGAGCAGCCTGTATCTCAGCACAGGAATAAGGTAGGGAAGAATTCTAAGGATCATTTTGACTGCCTCCAGAAGTTAGATCAGATGGCAAATTGGATTTGGTGCTAGGTCTTTCCCTTTAGGTTTTACCCCAACAATGTTTTCATTAGTTTCGTTCACTCTCGAAATCAAGCATTTTACAGCAGGTTGGAGCAGCCTGTATCTCAGCACAGGAATAAGGTAGGGAAGAATTCAAATACTCATTTTGACTGCCTCCAGAAGTTAGATCAGATGGCAAATTGGATTTGGTGCTAGGTCTTTCCCTTTAGGTTTTACCCCAACAATGTTTTCATTAGTTTCGCTCACTCTCGAAATCAAGCATTTTACAGCAGGTTGGAGCAGCCTGTATCTCAGCACAGGAATAAGGTAGGGAAGAATTCTAAGGATCACTTTGACTGCCTCCAGAAGTTAGATCAGATGGCAAATTGGATTTGGTGCTAGGTCTTTCCCTTTAGGTTTTACCCCAACAATGTTTTCATTAGTTTCGCTCACTCTCGAAATCAAGCATTTTACAGCAGGTTGGAGCAGCCTGTATCTCAGCACAGGAATAAGGTAGGGAAGAATTCAAATACTCATTTTGACTGCCTCCAGAAGTTAGATCAGATGGCAAATTGGATTTGGTGCTAGGTCTTTCCCTTTAGGTTTTACCCCAACAATGTTTTCATTAGTTTCGCTCACTCTCGAAATCAAGCATTTTACAGCAGGTTGGAGCAGCCTGTATCTCAGCACAGGAATAAGGTAGGGAAGAATTCTAAGGATCACTTTGACTGCCTCCAGAAGTTAGATCAGATGGCAAATTGGATTTGGTGCTAGGTCTTTCCCTTTAGGTTTTACCCCAACAATGTTTTCATTAGTTTCGCTCACTCTCGAAATCAAGCATTTTACAGCAGGTTGGAGCAGCCTGTATCTCAGCACAGGAATAAGGTAGGGAAGAATTCTAAGGATCATTTTGACTGCCTCCAGAAGTTAGATCAGATGGCAAATTGGATTTGGTGCTAGGTCTTTCCCTTTAGGTTTTACCCCAACAATGTTTTCATTAGTTTCGCTCACTCTCGAAATCAAGCATTTTACAGCAGGTTGGAGCAGCCTGTATCTCAGCACAGGAATAAGGTAGGGAAGAATTCTAAGGATCATTTTGACTGCCTCCAGAAGTTAGATCAGATGGCAAATTGGATTTGGTGCTAGGTCTTTCCCTTTAGGTTTTACCCCAACAATGTTTTCATTAGTTTCGCTCACTCTCGAAATCAAGCATTTTACAGCAGGTTGGAGCAGCCTGTATCTCAGCACAGGAATAAGGTAGGGAAGAATTCAAATACTCATTTTGACTGCCTCCAGAAGTTAGATCAGATGGCAAATTGGATTTGGTGCTAGGTCTTTCCCTTTAGGTTTTACCCCAACAATGTTTTCATTAGTTTCGATCACTCTCGAAATCAAGCATTTTACAGCAGGTTGGAGCAGCCTGTATCTCAGCACAGGAATAAGGTAGGGAAGAATTCTAAGGATCATTTTGACTGCCTCCAGAAGTTAGATCAGATGGCAAATTGGATTTGGTGCTAGGTCTTTCCCTTTAGGTTTTACCCCAACAATGTTTTCATTAGTTTCGCTCACTCTCGAAATCAAGCATTTTACAGCAGGTTGGAGCAGCCTGTATCTCAGCACAGGAATAAGGTAGGGAAGAATTCTAAGGATCATTTTGACTGCCTCCAGAAGTTAGATCAGATGGCAAATTGGATTTGGTGCTAGGTCTTTCCCTTTAGGTTTTACCCCAACAATGTTTTCATTAGTTTCGCTCACTCTCGAAATCAAGCATTTTACAGCAGGTTGGAGCAGCCTGTATCTCAGCACAGGAATAAGGTAGGGAAGAATTCAAAGGATCATTTTGACTGCCTCCAGAAGTTAGATCAGATGGCAAATTGGATTTGGTGCTAGGTCTTTCCCTTTAGGTTTTACCCCAACAATGTTTTCATTAGTTTCGCTCACTCTCGAAATCAAGCATTTTACAGCAGGTTGGAGCAGCCTGTATCTCAGCACAGGAATAAGGTAGGGAAGAATTCTAAGGATCACTTTGACTGCCTCCAGAAGTTAGATCAGATGGCAAATTGGATTTGGTGCTAGGTCTTTCCCTTTAGGTTTTACCCCAACAATGTTTTCATTAGTTTCGCTCACTCTCGAAATCAAGCATTTTACAGCAGGTTGGAGCAGCCTGTATCTCAGCACAGGAATAAGGTAGGGAAGAATTCTAAGGATCATTTTGACTGCCTCCAGAAGTTAGATCAGATGGCAAATTGGATTTGGTGCTAGGTCTTTCCCTTTAGGTTTTACCCCAACAATGTTTTCATTAGTTTCGCTCACTCTCGAAATCAAGCATTTTACAGCAGGTTGGAGCAGCCTGTATCTCAGCACAGGAATAAGGTAGGGAAGAATTCTAAGGATCATTTTGACTGCCTCCAGAAGTTAGATCAGATGGCAAATTGGATTTGGTGCTAGGTCTTTCCCTTTAGGTTTTATCCCAACAATGTTTTCATTAGTTTCGCTCACTCTCGAAATCAAGCATTTTACAGCAGGTTGGAGCAGCCTGTATCTCAGCACAGGAATAAGGTAGGGAAGAATTCTAAGGATCATTTTGACTGCCTCCAGAAGTTAGATCAGATGGCAAATTGGATTTGGTGCTAGGTCTTTCCCTTTAGGTTTTACCCCAACAATGTTTTCATTAGTTTCGCTCACTCTCGAAATCAAGCATTTTACAGCAGGTTGGAGCAGCCTGTATCTCAGCACAGGAATAAGGTAGGGAAGAATTCTAAGGATCATTTTGACTGCCTCCAGAAGTTAGATCAGATGGCAAATTGGATTTGGTGCTAGGTCTTTCCCTTTAGGTTTTATCCCAACAATGTTTTCATTAGTTTCGCTCACTCTCGAAATCAAGCATTTTACAGCAGGTTGGAGCAGCCTGTATCTCAGCACAGGAATAAGGTAGGGAAGAATTCTAAGGATCATTTTGACTGCCTCCAGAAGTTAGATCAGATGGCAAATTGGATTTGGTGCTAGGTCTTTCCCTTTAGGTTTTACCCCAACAATGTTTTCATTAGTTTCGCTCACTCTCGAAATCAAGCATTTTACAGCAGGTTGGAGCAGCCTGTATCTCAGCACAGGAATAAGGTAGGGAAGAATTCAAATACTCATTTTGACTGCCTCCAGAAGTTAGATCAGATGGCAAATTGGATTTGGTGCTAGGTCTTTCCCTTTAGGTTTTACCCCAACAATGTTTTCATTAGTTTCGCTCACTCTCGAAATCAAGCATTTTACAGCAGGTTGGAGCAGCCTGTATCTCAGCACAGGAATAAGGTAGGGAAGAATTCTAAGGATCATTTTGACTGCCTCCAGAAGTTAGATCAGATGGCAAATTGGATTTGGTGCTAGGTCTTTCCCTTTAGGTTTTACCCCAACAATGTTTTCATTAGTTTCGCTCCCTCTCGAAATCAAGCATTTTACAGCAGGTTGGAGCAGCCTGTATCTCAGCACAGGAATAAGGTAGGGAAGAATTCAAATACTCATTTTGACTGCCTCCAGAAGTTAGATCAGATGGCAAATTGGATTTGGTGCTAGGTCTTTCCCTTTAGGTTTTACCCCAACAATGTTTTCATTAGTTTCGCTCACTCTCGAAATCAAGCATTTTACAGCAGGTTGGAGCAGCCTGTATCTCAGCACAGGAATAAGGTAGGGAAGAATTCTAAGGATCATTTTGACTGCCTCCAGAAGTTAGATCAGATGGCAAATTGGATTTGGTGCTAGGTCTTTCCCTTTAGGTTTTACCCCAACAATGTTTTCATTAGTTTCGTTCACTCTCGAAATCAAGCATTTTACAGCAGGTTGGAGCAGCCTGTATCTCAGCACAGGAATAAGGTAGGGAAGAATTCTAAGGATCATTTTGACTGCCTCCAGAAGTTAGATCAGATGGCAAATTGGATTTGGTGCTAGGTCTTTCCCTTTAGGTTTTACCCCAACAATGTTTTCATTAGTTTCGCTCACTCTCGAAATCAAGCATTTTACAGCAGGTTGGAGCAGCCTGTATCTCAGCACAGGAATAAGGTAGGGAAGAATTCTAAGGATCACTTTGACTGCCTCCAGAAGTTAGATCAGATGGCAAATTGGATTTGGTGCTAGGTCTTTCCCTTTAGGTTTTACCCCAACAATGTTTTCATTAGTTTCGCTCACTCTCGAAATCAAGCATTTTACAGCAGGTTGGAGCAGCCTGTATCTCAGCACAGGAATAAGGTAGGGAAGAATTCAAATACTCATTTTGACTGCCTCCAGAAGTTAGATCAGATGGCAAATTGGATTTGGTGCTAGGTCTTTCCCTTTAGGTTTTACCCCAACAATGTTTTCATTAGTTTCGCTCACTCTCGAAATCAAGCATTTTACAGCAGGTTGGAGCAGCCTGTATCTCAGCACAGGAATAAGGTAGGGAAGAATTCTGAGGATCACTTTGACTGCCTCCAGAAGTTAGATCAGATGGCAAATTGGATTTGGTGCTAGGTCTTTCCCTTTAGGTTTTACCCCAACAATGTTTTCATTAGTTTCGCTCACTCTCGAAATCAAGCATTTTACAGCAGGTTGGAGCAGCCTGTATCTCAGCACAGGAATAAGGTAGGGAAGAATTCTAAGGATCATTTTGACTGCCTCCAGAAGTTAGATCAGATGGCAAATTGGATTTGGTGCTAGGTCTTTCCCTTTAGGTTTTACCCCAACAATGTTTTCATTAGTTTCGCTCACTCTCGAAATCAAGCATTTTACAGCAGGTTGGAGCAGCCTGTATCTCAGCACAGGAATAAGGTAGGGAAGAATTCTAAGGATCATTTTGACTGCCTCCAGAAGTTAGATCAGATGGCAAATTGGATTTGGTGCTAGGTCTTTCCCTTTAGGTTTTACCCCAACAATGTTTTCATTAGTTTCGCTCACTCTCGAAATCAAGCATTTTACAGCAGGTTGGAGCAGCCTGTATCTCAGCACAGGAATAAGGTAGGGAAGAATTCAAATACTCATTTTGACTGCCTCCAGAAGTTAGATCAGATGGCAAATTGGATTTGGTGCTAGGTCTTTCCCTTTAGGTTTTACCCCAACAATGTTTTCATTAGTTTCGATCACTCTCGAAATCAAGCATTTTACAGCAGGTTGGAGCAGCCTGTATCTCAGCACAGGAATAAGGTAGGGAAGAATTCTAAGGATCATTTTGACTGCCTCCAGAAGTTAGATCAGATGGCAAATTGGATTTGGTGCTAGGTCTTTCCCTTTAGGTTTTACCCCAACAATGTTTTCATTAGTTTCGCTCACTCTCGAAATCAAGCATTTTACAGCAGGTTGGAGCAGCCTGTATCTCAGCACAGGAATAAGGTAGGGAAGAATTCTAAGGATCATTTTGACTGCCTCCAGAAGTTAGATCAGATGGCAAATTGGATTTGGTGCTAGGTCTTTCCCTTTAGGTTTTACCCCAACAATGTTTTCATTAGTTTCGCTCACTCTCGAAATCAAGCATTTTACAGCAGGTTGGAGCAGCCTGTATCTCAGCACAGGAATAAGGTAGGGAAGAATTCAAAGGATCATTTTGACTGCCTCCAGAAGTTAGATCAGATGGCAAATTGGATTTGGTGCTAGGTCTTTCCCTTTAGGTTTTACCCCAACAATGTTTTCATTAGTTTCGATCACTCTCGAAATCAAGCATTTTACAGCAGGTTGGAGCAGCCTGTATCTCAGCACAGGAATAAGGTAGGGAAGAATTCTAAGGATCACTTTGACTGCCTCCAGAAGTTAGATCAGATGGCAAATTGGATTTGGTGCTAGTTCTTTCCCTTTAGGTTTTACCCCAACAATGTTTTCATTAGTTTCGCTCACTCTCGAAATCAAGCATTTTACAGCAGGTTGGAGCAGCCTGTATCTCAGCACAGGAATAAGGTAGGGAAGAATTCTAAGGATCATTTTGACTGCCTCCAGAAGTTAGATCAGATGGCCAATGGAATTTGGTGCTAGGTCTTTCCCTTTAGGTTTTACCCCAACAATGTTTTCATTAGTTTCGCTCACTCTCGAAATCAAGCATTTTACAGCAGGTTGGAGCAGCCTGTATCTCAGCACAGGAATAAGGTAGGGAAGAATTCTAAGGATCATTTTGACTGCCTCCAGAAGTTAGATCAGATGGCAAATTGGATTTGGTGCTAGGTCTTTCCCTTTAGGTTTTACCCCAACAATGTTTTCATTAGTTTCGCTCACTCTCGAAATCAAGCATTTTACAGCAGGTTGGAGCAGCCTGTATCTCAGCACAGGAATAAGGTAGGGAAGAATTCTAAGGATCATTTTGACTGCCTCCAGAAGTTAGATGCGATGGCAAATTGGATTTGGTGCTAGGTCTTTCCCTTTAGGTTTTACCCCAACAATGTTTTCATTAGTTTCGCTCACTCTCGAAATCAAGCATTTTACAGCAGGTTGGAGCAGCCTGTATCTCAGCACAGGAATAAGGTAGGGAAGAATTCTAAGGATCATTTTGACTGCCTCCAGAAGTTAGATCAGATGGCAAATTGGATTTGGTGCTAGGTCTTTCCCTTTAGGTTTTACCCCAACAATGTTTTCATTAGTTTCGCTCACTCTCGAAATCAAGCATTTTACAGCAGGTTGGAGCAGCCTGTATCTCAGCACAGGAATAAGGTAGGGAAGAATTCTAAGGATCATTTTGACTGCCTCCAGAAGTTAGATCAGATGGCAAATTGGATTTGGTGCTAGGTCTTTCCCTTTAGGTTTTACCCCAACAATGTTTTCATTAGTTTCGCTCACTCTCGAAATCAAGCATTTTACAGCAGGTTGGAGCAGCCTGTATCTCAGCACAGGAATAAGGTAGGGAAGAATTCTAAGGATCATTTTGACTGCCTCCAGAAGTTAGATCAGATGGCAAATTGGATTTGGTGCTAGGTCTTTCCCTTTAGGTTTTACCCCAACAATGTTTTCATTAGTTTCGCTCACTCTCGAAATCAAGCATTTTACAGCAGGTTGGAGCAGCCTGTATCTCAGCACAGGAATAAGGTAGGGAAGAATTCTAAGGATCATTTTGACTGCCTCCAGAAGTTAGATCAGATGGCAAATTGGATTTGGTGCTAGGTCTTTCCCTTTAGGTTTTACCCCAACAATGTTTTCATTAGTTTCGCTCACTCTCGAAATCAAGCATTTTACAGCAGGTTGGAGCAGCCTGTATCTCAGCACAGGAATAAGGTAGGGAAGAATTCTAAGGATCATTTTGACTGCCTCCAGAAGTTAGATCAGATGGCAAATTGGATTTGGTGCTAGGTCTTTCCCTTTAGGTTTTACCCCAACAATGTTTTCATTAGTTTCGCTCCCTCTCGAAATCAAGCATTTTACAGCAGGTTGGAGCAGCCTGTATCTCAGCACAGGAATAAGGTAGGGAAGAATTCAAATACTCATTTTGACTGCCTCCAGAAGTTAGATCAGATGGCAAATTGGATTTGGTGCTAGGTCTTTCCCTTTAGGTTTTACCCCAACAATGTTTTCATTAGTTTCGCTCACTCTCGAAATCAAGCATTTTACAGCAGGTTGGAGCAGCCTGTATCTCAGCACAGGAATAAGGTAGGGAAGAATTCTAAGGATCATTTTGACTGCCTCCAGAAGTTAGATCAGATGGCAAATTGGATTTGGTGCTAGGTCTTTCCCTTTAGGTTTTACCCCAACAATGTTTTCATTAGTTTCGCTCACTCTCGAAATCAAGCATTTTACAGCAGGTTGGAGCAGCCTGTATCTCAGCACAGGAATAAGGTAGGGAAGAATTCTAAGGATCATTTTGACTGCCTCCAGAAGTTAGATCAGATGGCAAATTGGATTTGGTGCTAGGTCTTTCCCTTTAGGTTTTACCCCAACAATGTTTTCATTAGTTTCGCTCACTCTCGAAATCAAGCATTTTACAGCAGGTTGGAGCAGCCTGTATCTCAGCACAGGAATAAGGTAGGGAAGAATTCTAAGGATCATTTTGACTGCCTCCAGAAGTTAGATCAGATGGCAAATTGGATTTGGTGCTAGGTCTTTCCCTTTAGGTTTTACCCCAACAATGTTTTCATTAGTTTCGCTCACTCTCGAAATCAAGCATTTTACAGCAGGTTGGAGCAGCCTGTATCTCAGCACAGGAATAAGGTAGGGAAGAATTCTAAGGATCATTTTGACTGCCTCCAGAAGTTAGATCAGATGGCAAATTGGATTTGGTGCTAGGTCTTTCCCTTTAGGTTTTACCCCAACAATATTTTCATTAGTTTCGCTCACTCTCGAAATCAAGCATTTTACAGCAGGTTGGAGCAGCCTGTATCTCAGCACAGGAATAAGGTAGGGAAGAATTCAAATACTCATTTTGACTGCCTCCAGAAGTTAGATCAGATGGCAAATTGGATTTGGTGCTAGGTCTTTCCCTTTAGGTTTTACCCCAACAATGTTTTCATTAGTTTCGCTCACTCTCGAAATCAAGCATTTTACAGCAGGTTGGAGCAGCCTGTATCTCAGCACAGGAATAAGGTAGGGAAGAATTCTAAGGATCATTTTGACTGCCTCCAGAAGTTAGATCAGATGGCAAATTGGATTTGGTGCTAGGTCTTTCCCTTTAGGTTTTACCCCAACAATGTTTTCATTAGTTTCGCTCACTCTCGAAATCAAGCATTTTACAGCAGGTTGGAGCAGCCTGTATCTCAGCACAGGAATAAGGTAGGGAAGAATTCTAAGGATCATTTTGACTGCCTCCAGAAGTTAGATCAGATGGCAAATTGGATTTGGTGCTAGGTCTTTCCCTTTAGGTTTTACCCCAACAATGTTTTCATTAGTTTCGCTCACTCTCGAAATCAAGCATTTTACAGCAGGTTGGAGCAGCCTGTATCTCAGCACAGGAATAAGGTAGGGAAGAATTCTAAGGATCATTTTGACTGCCTCCAGAAGTTAGATCAGATGGCAAATTGGATTTGGTGCTAGGTCTTTCCCTTTAGGTTTTACCCCAACAATGTTTTCATTAGTTTCGCTCACTCTCGAAATCAAGCATTTTACAGCAGGTTGGAGCAGCCTGTATCTCAGCACAGGAATAAGGTAGGGAAGAATTCTAAGGATCATTTTGACTGCCTCCAGAAGTTAGATCAGATGGCAAATTGGATTTGGTGCTAGGTCTTTCCCTTTAGGTTTTACCCCAACAATATTTTCATTAGTTTCGCTCACTCTCGAAATCAAGCATTTTACAGCAGGTTGGAGCAGCCTGTATCTCAGCACAGGAATAAGGTAGGGAAGAATTCTAAGGATCATTTTGACTGCCTCCAGAAGTTAGATCAGATGGCAAATTGGATTTGGTGCTAGGTCTTTCCCTTTAGGTTTTATCCCAACAATGTTTTCATTAGTTTCGCTCACTCTCGAAATCAAGCATTTTACAGCAGGTTGGAGCAGCCTGTATCTCAGCACAGGAATAAGGTAGGGAAGAATTCTAAGGATCATTTTGACTGCCTCCAGAAGTTAGATCAGATGGCAAATTGGATTTGGTGCTAGGTCTTTCCCTTTAGGTTTTACCCCAACAATGTTTTCATTAGTTTCGCTCACTCTCGAAATCAAGCATTTTACAGCAGGTTGGAGCAGCCTGTATCTCAGCACAGGAATAAGGTAGGGAAGAATTCAAATACTCATTTTGACTGCCTCCAGAAGTTAGATCAGATGGCAAATTGGATTTGGTGCTAGGTCTTTCCCTTTAGGTTTTACCCCAACAATGTTTTCATTAGTTTCGCTCACTCTCGAAATCAAGCATTTTACAGCAGGTTGGAGCAGCCTGTATCTCAGCACAGGAATAAGGTAGGGAAGAATTCTAAGGATCATTTTGACTGCCTCCAGAAGTTAGATCAGATGGCAAATTGGATTTGGTGCTAGGTCTTTCCCTTTAGGTTTTACCCCAACAATGTTTTCATTAGTTTCGCTCCCTCTCGAAATCAAGCATTTTAGAGCAGGTTGGAGCAGCCTGTATCTCAGCACAGGAATAAGGTAGGGAAGAATTCAAATACTCATTTTGACTGCCTCCAGAAGTTAGATCAGATGGCAAATTGGATTTGGTGCTAGGTCTTTCCCTTTAGGTTTTACCCCAACAATGTTTTCATTAGTTTCGCTCACTCTCGAAATCAAGCATTTTACAGCAGGTTGGAGCAGCCTGTATCTCAGCACAGGAATAAGGTAGGGAAGAATTCTAAGGATCATTTTGACTGCCTCCAGAAGTTAGATCAGATGGCAAATTGGATTTGGTGCTAGGTCTTTCCCTTTAGGTTTTACCCCAACAATGTTTTCATTAGTTTCGTTCACTCTCGAAATCAAGCATTTTACAGCAGGTTGGAGCAGCCTGTATCTCAGCACAGGAATAAGGTAGGGAAGAATTCTAAGGATCATTTTGACTGCCTCCAGAAGTTAGATCAGATGGCAAATTGGATTTGGTGCTAGGTCTTTCCCTTTAGGTTTTACCCCAACAATGTTTTCATTAGTTTCGCTCACTCTCGAAATCAAGCATTTTACAGCAGGTTGGAGCAGCCTGTATCTCAGCACAGGAATAAGGTAGGGAAGAATTCTAAGGATCACTTTGACTGCCTCCAGAAGTTAGATCAGATGGCAAATTGGATTTGGTGCTAGGTCTTTCCCTTTAGGTTTTACCCCAACAATGTTTTCATTAGTTTCGCTCACTCTCGAAATCAAGCATTTTACAGCAGGTTGGAGCAGCCTGTATCTCAGCACAGGAATAAGGTAGGGAAGAATTCAAATACTCATTTTGACTGCCTCCAGAAGTTAGATCAGATGGCAAATTGGATTTGGTGCTAGGTCTTTCCCTTTAGGTTTTACCCCAACAATGTTTTCATTAGTTTCGCTCACTCTCGAAATCAAGCATTTTACAGCAGGTTGGAGCAGCCTGTATCTCAGCACAGGAATAAGGTAGGGAAGAATTCTGAGGATCACTTTGACTGCCTCCAGAAGTTAGATCAGATGGCAAATTGGATTTGGTGCTAGGTCTTTCCCTTTAGGTTTTACCCCAACAATGTTTTCATTAGTTTCGCTCACTCTCGAAATCAAGCATTTTACAGCAGGTTGGAGCAGCCTGTATCTCAGCACAGGAATAAGGTAGGGAAGAATTCTAAGGATCATTTTGACTGCCTCCAGAAGTTAGATCAGATGGCAAATTGGATTTGGTGCTAGGTCTTTCCCTTTAGGTTTTACCCCAACAATGTTTTCATTAGTTTCGCTCACTCTCGAAATCAAGCATTTTACAGCAGGTTGGAGCAGCCTGTATCTCAGCACAGGAATAAGGTAGGGAAGAATTCTAAGGATCATTTTGACTGCCTCCAGAAGTTAGATCAGATGGCAAATTGGATTTGGTGCTAGGTCTTTCCCTTTAGGTTTTACCCCAACAATGTTTTCATTAGTTTCGCTCACTCTCGAAATCAAGCATTTTACAGCAGGTTGGAGCAGCCTGTATCTCAGCACAGGAATAAGGTAGGGAAGAATTCAAATACTCATTTTGACTGCCTCCAGAAGTTAGATCAGATGGCAAATTGTATTTGGTGCTAGGTCTTTCCCTTTAGGTTTTACCCCAACAATGTTTTCATTAGTTTCGATCACTCTCGAAATCAAGCATTTTACAGCAGGTTGGAGCAGCCTGTATCTCAGCACAGGAATAAGGTAGGGAAGAATTCTAAGGATCATTTTGACTGCCTCCAGAAGTTAGATCAGATGGCAAATTGGATTTGGTGCTAGGTCTTTCCCTTTAGGTTTTACCCCAACAATGTTTTCATTAGTTTCGCTCACTCTCGAAATCAAGCATTTTACAGCAGGTTGGAGCAGCCTGTATCTCAGCACAGGAATAAGGTAGGGAAGAATTCTAAGGATCATTTTGACTGCCTCCAGAAGTTAGATCAGATGGCAAATTGGATTTGGTGCTAGGTCTTTCCCTTTAGGTTTTACCCCAACAATGTTTTCATTAGTTTCGCTCACTCTCGAAATCAAGCATTTTACAGCAGGTTGGAGCAGCCTGTATCTCAGCACAGGAATAAGGTAGGGAAGAATTCAAAGGATCATTTTGACTGCCTCCAGAAGTTAGATCAGATGGCAAATTGGATTTGGTGCTAGGTCTTTCCCTTTAGGTTTTACCCCAACAATGTTTTCATTAGTTTCGCTCACTCTCGAAATCAAGCATTTTACAGCAGGTTGGAGCAGCCTGTATCTCAGCACAGGAATAAGGTAGGGAAGAATTCTAAGGATCACTTTGACTGCCTCCAGAAGTTAGATCAGATGGCAAATTGGATTTGGTGCTAGTTCTTTCCCTTTAGGTTTTACCCCAACAATGTTTTCATTAGTTTCGCTCACTCTCGAAATCAAGCATTTTACAGCAGGTTGGAGCAGCCTGTATCTCAGCACAGGAATAAGGTAGGGAAGAATTCTAAGGATCATTTTGACTGCCTCCAGAAGTTAGATCAGATGGCCAATGGAATTTGGTGCTAGGTCTTTCCCTTTAGGTTTTACCCCAACAATGTTTTCATTAGTTTCGCTCACTCTCGAAATCAAGCATTTTACAGCAGGTTGGAGCAGCCTGTATCTCAGCACAGGAATAAGGTAGGGAAGAATTCTAAGGATCATTTTGACTGCCTCCAGAAGTTAGATCAGATGGCAAATTGGATTTGGTGCTAGGTCTTTCCCTTTAGGTTTTACCCCAACAATGTTTTCATTAGTTTCGCTCACTCTCGAAATCAAGCATTTTACAGCAGGTTGGAGCAGCCTGTATCTCAGCACAGGAATAAGGTAGGGAAGAATTCTAAGGATCATTTTGACTGCCTCCAGAAGTTAGATGCGATGGCAAATTGGATTTGGTGCTAGGTCTTTCCCTTTAGGTTTTACCCCAACAATGTTTTCATTAGTTTCGCTCACTCTCGAAATCAAGCATTTTACAGCAGGTTGGAGCAGCCTGTATCTCAGCACAGGAATAAGGTAGGGAAGAATTCTAAGGATCATTTTGACTGCCTCCAGAAGTTAGATCAGATGGCAAATTGGATTTGGTGCTAGGTCTTTCCCTTTAGGTTTTACCCCAACAATGTTTTCATTAGTTTCGCTCACTCTCGAAATCAAGCATTTTACAGCAGGTTGGAGCAGCCTGTATCTCAGCACAGGAATAAGGTAGGGAAGAATTCTAAGGATCATTTTGACTGCCTCCAGAAGTTAGATCAGATGGCAAATTGGATTTGGTGCTAGGTCTTTCCCTTTAGGTTTTACCCCAACAATGTTTTCATTAGTTTCGCTCACTCTCGAAATCAAGCATTTTACAGCAGGTTGGAGCAGCCTGTATCTCAGCACAGGAATAAGGTAGGGAAGAATTCTAAGGATCATTTTGACTGCCTCCAGAAGTTAGATCAGATGGCAAATTGGATTTGGTGCTAGGTCTTTCCCTTTAGGTTTTACCCCAACAATGTTTTCATTAGTTTCGCTCACTCTCGAAATCAAGCATTTTACAGCAGGTTGGAGCAGCCTGTATCTCAGCACAGGAATAAGGTAGGGAAGAATTCTAAGGATCATTTTGACTGCCTCCAGAAGTTAGATCAGATGGCAAATTGGATTTGGTGCTAGGTCTTTCCCTTTAGGTTTTACCCCAACAATGTTTTCATTAGTTTCGCTCACTCTCGAAATCAAGCATTTTACAGCAGGTTGGAGCAGCCTGTATCTCAGCACAGGAATAAGGTAGGGAAGAATTCTAAGGATCATTTTGACTGCCTCCAGAAGTTAGATCAGATGGCAAATTGGATTTGGTGCTAGGTCTTTCCCTTTAGGTTTTACCCCAACAATGTTTTCATTAGTTTCGCTCCCTCTCGAAATCAAGCATTTTACAGCAGGTTGGAGCAGCCTGTATCTCAGCACAGGAATAAGGTAGGGAAGAATTCAAATACTCATTTTGACTGCCTCCAGAAGTTAGATCAGATGGCAAATTGGATTTGGTGCTAGGTCTTTCCCTTTAGGTTTTACCCCAACAATGTTTTCATTAGTTTCGCTCACTCTCGAAATCAAGCATTTTACAGCAGGTTGGAGCAGCCTGTATCTCAGCACAGGAATAAGGTAGGGAAGAATTCTAAGGATCATTTTGACTGCCTCCAGAAGTTAGATCAGATGGCAAATTGGATTTGGTGCTAGGTCTTTCCCTTTAGGTTTTACCCCAACAATGTTTTCATTAGTTTCGCTCACTCTCGAAATCAAGCATTTTACAGCAGGTTGGAGCAGCCTGTATCTCAGCACAGGAATAAGGTAGGGAAGAATTCTAAGGATCATTTTGACTGCCTCCAGAAGTTAGATCAGATGGCAAATTGGATTTGGTGCTAGGTCTTTCCCTTTAGGTTTTACCCCAACAATGTTTTCATTAGTTTCGCTCACTCTCGAAATCAAGCATTTTACAGCAGGTTGGAGCAGCCTGTATCTCAGCACAGGAATAAGGTAGGGAAGAATTCTAAGGATCATTTTGACTGCCTCCAGAAGTTAGATCAGATGGCAAATTGGATTTGGTGCTAGGTCTTTCCCTTTAGGTTTTACCCCAACAATGTTTTCATTAGTTTCGCTCACTCTCGAAATCAAGCATTTTACAGCAGGTTGGAGCAGCCTGTATCTCAGCACAGGAATAAGGTAGGGAAGAATTCTAAGGATCATTTTGACTGCCTCCAGAAGTTAGATCAGATGGCAAATTGGATTTGGTGCTAGGTCTTTCCCTTTAGGTTTTACCCCAACAATATTTTCATTAGTTTCGCTCACTCTCGAAATCAAGCATTTTACAGCAGGTTGGAGCAGCCTGTATCTCAGCACAGGAATAAGGTAGGGAAGAATTCAAATACTCATTTTGACTGCCTCCAGAAGTTAGATCAGATGGCAAATTGGATTTGGTGCTAGGTCTTTCCCTTTAGGTTTTACCCCAACAATGTTTTCATTAGTTTCGCTCACTCTCGAAATCAAGCATTTTACAGCAGGTTGGAGCAGCCTGTATCTCAGCACAGGAATAAGGTAGGGAAGAATTCTAAGGATCATTTTGACTGCCTCCAGAAGTTAGATCAGATGGCAAATTGGATTTGGTGCTAGGTCTTTCCCTTTAGGTTTTACCCCAACAATGTTTTCATTAGTTTCGCTCACTCTCGAAATCAAGCATTTTACAGCAGGTTGGAGCAGCCTGTATCTCAGCACAGGAATAAGGTAGGGAAGAATTCTAAGGATCATTTTGACTGCCTCCAGAAGTTAGATCAGATGGCAAATTGGATTTGGTGCTAGGTCTTTCCCTTTAGGTTTTACCCCAACAATGTTTTCATTAGTTTCGCTCACTCTCGAAATCAAGCATTTTACAGCAGGTTGGAGCAGCCTGTATCTCAGCACAGGAATAAGGTAGGGAAGAATTCTAAGGATCATTTTGACTGCCTCCAGAAGTTAGATCAGATGGCAAATTGGATTTGGTGCTAGGTCTTTCCCTTTAGGTTTTACCCCAACAATATTTTCATTAGTTTCGCTCACTCTCGAAATCAAGCATTTTACAGCAGGTTGGAGCAGCCTGTATCTCAGCACAGGAATAAGGTAGGGAAGAATTCAAATACTCATTTTGACTGCCTCCAGAAGTTAGATCAGATGGCAAATTGGATTTGGTGCTAGGTCTTTCCCTTTAGGTTTTACCCCAACAATGTTTTCATTAGTTTCGCTCACTCTCGAAATCAAGCATTTTACAGCAGGTTGGAGCAGCCTGTATCTCAGCACAGGAATAAGGTAGGGAAGAATTCTAAGGATCATTTTGACTGCCTCCAGAAGTTAGATCAGATGGCAAATTGGATTTGGTGCTAGGTCTTTCCCTTTAGGTTTTACCCCAACAATGTTTTCATTAGTTTCGCTCACTCTCGAAATCAAGCATTTTACAGCAGGTTGGAGCAGCCTGTATCTCAGCACAGGAATAAGGTAGGGAAGAATTCTAAGGATCATTTTGACTGCCTCCAGAAGTTAGATGCGATGGCAAATTGGATTTGGTGCTAGGTCTTTCCCTTTAGGTTTTACCCCAACAATGTTTTCATTAGTTTCGCTCACTCTCGAAATCAAGCATTTTACAGCAGGTTGGAGCAGCCTGTATCTCAGCACAGGAATAAGGTAGGGAAGAATTCTAAGGATCATTTTGACTGCCTCCAGAAGTTAGATCAGATGGCAAATTGGATTTGGTGCTAGGTCTTTCCCTTTAGGTTTTACCCCAACAATGTTTTCATTAGTTTCGCTCACTCTCGAAATCAAGCATTTTACAGCAGGTTGGAGCAGCCTGTATCTCAGCACAGGAATAAGGTAGGGAAGAATTCTAAGGATCATTTTGACTGCCTCCAGAAGTTAGATCAGATGGCAAATTGGATTTGGTGCTAGGTCTTTCCCTTTAGGTTTTACCCCAACAATGTTTTCATTAGTTTCGCTCACTCTCGAAATCAAGCATTTTACAGCAGGTTGGAGCAGCCTGTATCTCAGCACAGGAATAAGGTAGGGAAGAATTCTAAGGATCATTTTGACTGCCTCCAGAAGTTAGATCAGATGGCAAATTGGATTTGGTGCTAGGTCTTTCCCTTTAGGTTTTACCCCAACAATGTTTTCATTAGTTTCGCTCACTCTCGAAATCAAGCATTTTACAGCAGGTTGGAGCAGCCTGTATCTCAGCACAGGAATAAGGTAGGGAAGAAATCAAATACTCATTTTGACTGCCTCCAGAAGTTAGATCAGATGGCAAATTGGATTTGGTGCTAGGTCTTTCCCTTTAGGTTTTACCCCAACAATGTTTTCATTAGTTTCGCTCACTCTCGAAATCAAGCATTTTACAGCAGGTTGGAGCAGCCTGTATCTCAGCACAGGAATAAGGTAGGGAAGAATTCAAATACTCATTTTGACTGCCTCCAGAAGTTAGATCAGATGGCAAATTGGATTTGGTGCTAGGTCTTTCCCTTTAGGTTTTACCCCAACAATGTTTTCATTAGTTTCGATCACTCTCGAAATCAAGCATTTTACAGCAGGTTGGAGCAGCCTGTATCTCAGCACAGGAATAAGGTAGGGAAGAATTCTAAGGATCATTTTGACTGCCTCCAGAAGTTAGATCAGATGGCAAATTGGATTTGGTGCTAGGTCTTTCCCTTTAGGTTTTACCCCAACAATGTTTTCATTAGTTTCGCTCACTCTCGAAATCAAGCATTTTACAGCAGGTTGGAGCAGCCTGTATCTCAGCACAGGAATAAGGTAGGGAAGAATTCAAATACTCATTTTGACTGCCTCCAGAAGTTAGATCAGATGGCAAATTGGATTTGGTGCTAGGTCTTTCCCTTTAGGTTTTACCCCAACAATGTTTTCATTAGTTTCGCTCACTCTCGAAATCAAGCATTTTACAGCAGGTTGGAGCAGCCTGTATCTCAGCACAGGAATAAGGTAGGGAAGAATTCAAAGGATCATTTTGACTGCCTCCAGAAGTTAGATCAGATGGCAAATTGTATTTGGTGCTAGGTCTTTCCCTTTAGGTTTTACCCCAACAATGTTTTCATTAGTTTCGCTCACTCTCGAAATCAAGCATTTTACAGCAGGTTGGAGCAGCCTGTATCTCAGCACAGGAATAAGGTAGGGAAGAATTCTAAGGATCATTTTGACTGCCTCCAGAAGTTAGATCAGATGGCAAATTGGATTTGGTGCTAGGTCTTTCCCTTTAGGTTTTACCCCAACAATGTTTTCATTAGTTTCGCTCACTCTCGAAATCAAGCATTTTACAGCAGGTTGGAGCAGCCTGTATCTCAGCACAGGAATAAGGTAGGGAAGAATTCTAAGGATCATTTTGACTGCCTCCAGAAGTTAGATCAGATGGCAAATTGTATTTGGTGCTAGGTCTTTCCCTTTAGGTTTTACCCCAACAATGTTTTCATTAGTTTCGCTCACTCTCGAAATCAAGCATTTTACAGCAGGTTGGAGCAGCCTGTATCTCAGCACAGGAATAAGGTAGGGAAGAATTCAAATACTCATTTTGACTGCCTCCAGAAGTTAGATCAGATGGCAAATTGGATTTGGTGCTAGGTCTTTCCCTTTAGGTTTTACCCCAACAATGTTTTCATTAGTTTCGCTCACTCTCGAAATCAAGCATTTTACAGCAGGTTGGAGCAGCCTGTATCTCAGCACAGGAATAAGGTAGGGAAGAATTCAAAGGATCATTTTGACTGCCTCCAGAAGTTAGATCAGATGGCAAATTGGATTTGGTGCTAGGTCTTTCCCTTTAGGTTTTACCCCAACAATGTTTTCATTAGTTTCGCTCACTCTCGAAATCAAGCATTTTACAGCAGGTTGGAGCAGCCTGTATCTCAGCACAGGAATAAGGTAGGGAAGAATTCTAAGGATCATTTTGACTGCCTCCAGAAGTTAGATCAGATGGCAAATTGGATTTGGTGCTAGGTCTTTCCCTTTAGGTTTTACCCCAACAATGTTTTCATTAGTTTCGCTCACTCTCGAAATCAAGCATTTTACAGCAGGTTGGAGCAGCCTGTATCTCAGCACAGGAATAAGGTAGGGAAGAATTCTAAGGATCATTTTGACTGCCTCCAGAAGTTAGATCAGATGGCAAATTGGATTTGGTGCTAGGTCTTTCCCTTTAGGTTTTACCCCAACAATGTTTTCATTAGTTTCGCTCACTCTCGAAATCAAGCATTTTACAGCAGGTTGGAGCAGCCTGTATCTCAGCACAGGAATAAGGTAGGGAAGAATTCAAATACTCATTTTGACTGCCTCCAGAAGTTAGATCAGATGGCAAATTGGATTTGGTGCTAGGTCTTTCCCTTTAGGTTTTACCCCAACAATGTTTTCATTAGTTTCGCTCACTCTCGAAATCAAGCATTTTACAGCAGGTTGGAGCAGCCTGTATCTCAGCACAGGAATAAGGTAGGGAAGAATTCTAAGGATCATTTTGACTGCCTCCAGAAGTTAGATCAGATGGCAAATTGGATTTGGTGCTAGGTCTTTCCCTTTAGGTTTTATCCCAACAATGTTTTCATTAGTTTCGCTCACTCTCGAAATCAAGCATTTTACAGCAGGTTGGAGCAGCCTGTATCTCAGCACAGGAATAAGGTAGGGAAGAATTCAAAGGATCATTTTGACTGCCTCCAGAAGTTAGATCAGATGGCAAATTGGATTTGGTGCTAGGTCTTTCCCTTTAGGTTTTACCCCAACAATGTTTTCATTAGTTTCGCTCACTCTCGAAATCAAGCATTTTACAGCAGGTTGGAGCAGCCTGTATCTCAGCACAGGAATAAGGTAGGGAAGAATTCTAAGGATCATTTTGACTGCCTCCAGAAGTTAGATCAGATGGCAAATTGGATTTGGTGCTAGGTCTTTCCCTTTAGGTTTTACCCCAACAATGTTTTCATTAGTTTCGCTCACTCTCGAAATCAAGCATTTTACAGCAGGTTGGAGCAGCCTGTATCTCAGCACAGGAATAAGGTAGGGAAGAATTCAAATACTCATTTTGACTGCCTCCAGAAGTTAGATCAGATGGCAAATTGGATTTGGTGCTAGGTCTTTCCCTTTAGGTTTTACCCCAACAATGTTTTCATTAGTTTCGCTCACTCTCGAAATCAAGCATTTTACAGCAGGTTGGAGCAGCCTGTATCTCAGCACAGGAATAAGGTAGGGAAGAATTCAAAGGATCATTTTGACTGCCTCCAGAAGTTAGATCAGATGGCAAATTGTATTTGGTGCTAGGTCTTTCCCTTTAGGTTTTACCCCAACAATGTTTTCATTAGTTTCGCTCACTCTCGAAATCAAGCATTTTACAGCAGGTTGGAGCAGCCTGTATCTCAGCACAGGAATAAGGTAGGGAAGAATTCAAATACTCATTTTGACTGCCTCCAGAAGTTAGATCAGATGGCAAATTGGATTTGGTGCTAGGTCTTTCCCTTTAGGTTTTACCCCAACAATGTTTTCATTAGTTTCGCTCACTCTCGAAATCAAGCATTTTACAGCAGGTTGGAGCAGCCTGTATCTCAGCACAGGAATAAGGTAGGGAAGAATTCAAAGGATCATTTTGACTGCCTCCAGAAGTTAGATCAGATGGCAAATTGTATTTGGTGCTAGGTCTTTCCCTTTAGGTTTTACCCCAACAATGTTTTCATTAGTTTCGCTCACTCTCGAAATCAAGCATTTTACAGCAGGTTGGAGCAGCCTGTATCTCAGCACAGGAATAAGGTAGGGAAGAATTCTAAGGATCATTTTGACTGCCTCCAGAAGTTAGATCAGATGGCAAATTGGATTTGGTGCTAGGTCTTTCCCTTTAGGTTTTACCCCAACAATGTTTTCATTAGTTTCGCTCACTCTCGAAATCAAGCATTTTACAGCAGGTTGGAGCAGCCTGTATCTCAGCACAGGAATAAGGTAGGGAAGAATTCTAAGGATCATTTTGACTGCCTCCAGAAGTTAGATCAGATGGCAAATTGGATTTGGTGCTAGGTCTTTCCCTTTAGGTTTTACCCCAACAATGTTTTCATTAGTTTCGCTCACTCTCGAAATCAAGCATTTTACAGCAGGTTGGAGCAGCCTGTATCTCAGCACAGGAATAAGGTAGGGAAGAATTCAAATACTCATTTTGACTGCCTCCAGAAGTTAGATCAGATGGCAAATTGGATTTGGTGCTAGGTCTTTCCCTTTAGGTTTTACCCCAACAATGTTTTCATTAGTTTCGCTCACTCTCGAAATCAAGCATTTTACAGCAGGTTGGAGCAGCCTGTATCTCAGCACAGGAATAAGGTAGGGAAGAATTCTAAGGATCATTTTGACTGCCTCCAGAAGTTAGATCAGATGGCAAATTGGATTTGGTGCTAGGTCTTTCCCTTTAGGTTTTATCCCAACAATGTTTTCATTAGTTTCGCTCACTCTCGAAATCAAGCATTTTACAGCAGGTTGGAGCAGCCTGTATCTCAGCACAGGAATAAGGTAGGGAAGAATTCAAAGGATCATTTTGACTGCCTCCAGAAGTTAGATCAGATGGCAAATTGGATTTGGTGCTAGGTCTTTCCCTTTAGGTTTTACCCCAACAATGTTTTCATTAGTTTCGCTCACTCTCGAAATCAAGCATTTTACAGCAGGTTGGAGCAGCCTGTATCTCAGCACAGGAATAAGGTAGGGAAGAATTCTAAGGATCATTTTGACTGCCTCCAGAAGTTAGATCAGATGGCAAATTGGATTTGGTGCTAGGTCTTTCCCTTTAGGTTTTACCCCAACAATGTTTTCATTAGTTTCGCTCACTCTCGAAATCAAGCATTTTACAGCAGGTTGGAGCAGCCTGTATCTCAGCACAGGAATAAGGTAGGGAAGAATTCTAAGGATCATTTTGACTGCCTCCAGAAGTTAGATCAGATGGCAAATTGGATTTGGTGCTAGGTCTTTCCCTTTAGGTTTTACCCCAACAATGTTTTCATTAGTTTCGCTCACTCTCGAAATCAAGCATTTTACAGCAGGTTGGAGCAGCCTGTATCTCAGCACAGGAATAAGGTAGGGAAGAATTCAAATACTCATTTTGACTTCCTCCAGAAGTTAGATCAGATGGCAAATTGGATTTGGTGCTAGGTCTTTCCCTTTAGGTTTTACCCCAACAATGTTTTCATTAGTTTCGCTCACTCTCGAAATCAAGCATTTTACAGCAGGTTGGAGCAGCCTGTATCTCAGCACAGGAATAAGGTAGGGAAGAATTCTAAGGATCATTTTGACTGCCTCCAGAAGTTAGATCAGATGGCAAATTGGATTTGGTGCTAGGTCTTTCCCTTTAGGTTTTACCCCAACAATGTTTTCATTAGTTTCGCTCACTCTCGAAATCAAGCATTTTACAGCAGGTTGGAGCAGCCTGTATCTCAGCACAGGAATAAGGCAGGGAAGAATTCAAATACTCATTTTGACTGCCTCCAGAAGTTAGATCAGATGGCAAATTGGATTTGGTGCTAAGTCTTTCCCTTTAGGTTTTACCCCAACAATGTTTTCATTAGTTTCGCTCACTCTCGAAATCAAGCATTTTACAGCAGGTTGGAGCAGCCTGTATCTCAGCACAGGAATAAGGTAGGGAAGAATTCAAATACTCATTTTGACTGCCTCCAGAAGTTAGATCAGATGGCAAATTGGATTTGGTGCTAGGTCTTTCCCTTTAGGTTTTACCCCAACAATGTTTTCATTAGTTTCGCTCACTCTCGAAATCAAGCATTTTACAGCAGGTTGGAGCAGCCTGTATCTCAGCACAGGAATAAGGTAGGGAAGAATTCAAATACTCATTTTGACTGCCTCCAGAAGTTAGATCAGATGGCAAATTGGATTTGGTGCTAGGTCTTTCCCTTTAGGTTTTACCCCAACAATGTTTTCATTAGTTTCGCTCACTCTCGAAATCAAGCATTTTACAGCAGGTTGGAGCAGCCTGTATCTCAGCACAGGAATAAGGTAGGGAAGAATTCAAAGGATCATTTTGACTGCCTCCAGAAGTTAGATCAGATGGCAAATTGGATTTGGTGCTAGGTCTTTCCCTTTAGGTTTTACCCCAACAATGTTTTCATTAGTTTCGCTCACTCTCGAAATCAAGCATTTTACAGCAGGTTGGAGCAGCCTGTATCTCAGCACAGGAATAAGGTAGGGAAGAATTCTAAGGATCATTTTGACTGCCTCCAGAAGTTAGATCAGATGGCAAATTGGATTTGGTGCTAGGTCTTTCCCTTTAGGTTTTACCCCAACAATGTTTTCATTAGTTTCGCTCACTCTCGAAATCAAGCATTTTACAGCAGGTTGGAGCAGCCTGTGTCTCAGCACAGGAATAAGGTAGGGAAGAATTCTAAGGATCATTTTGACTGCCTCCAGAAGTTAGATCAGATGGCAAATTGGATTTGGTGCTAGGTCTTTCCCTTTAGGTTTTACCCCAACAATGTTTTCATTAGTTTCGCTCACTCTCGAAATCAAGCATTTTACAGCAGGTTGGAGCAGCCTGTATCTCAGCACAGGAATAAGGTAGGGAAGAATTCTAAGGATCATTTTGACTGCCTCCAGAAGTTAGATCAGATGGCAAATTGGATTTGGTGCTAGGTCTTTCCCTTTAGGTTTTACCCCAACAATGTTTTCATTAGTTTCGCTCACTCTCGAAATCAAGCATTTTACAGCAGGTTGGAGCAGCCTGTATCTCAGCACAGGAATAAGGTAGGGAAGAATTCAAATACTCATTTTGACTGCCTCCAGAAGTTAGATCAGATGGCAAATTGGATTTGGTGCTAGGTCTTTCCCTTTAGGTTTTACCCCAACAATGTTTTCATTAGTTTCGCTCACTCTCGAAATCAAGCATTTTACAGCAGGTTGGAGCAGCCTGTATCTCAGCACAGGAATAAGGTAGGGAAGAATTCTAAGGATCATTTTGACTGCCTCCAGAAGTTAGATCAGATGGCAAATTGGATTTGGTGCTAGGTCTTTCCCTTTAGGTTTTACCCCAACAATGTTTTCATTAGTTTCGCTCACTCTCGAAATCAAGCATTTTACAGCAGGTTGGAGCAGCCTGTATCTCAGCACAGGAATAAGGTAGGGAAGAATTCTAAGGATCATTTTGACTGCCTCCAGAAGTTAGATCAGATGGCAAATTGGATTTGGTGCTAGGTCTTTCCCTTTAGGTTTTACCCCAACAATGTTTTCATTAGTTTCGCTCACTCTCGAAATCAAGCATTTTACAGCAGGTTGGAGCAGCCTGTATCTCAGCACAGGAATAAGGTAGGGAAGAATTCTAAGGATCATTTTGACTGCCTCCAGAAGTTAGATCAGATGGCAAATTGGATTTGGTGCTAGGTCTTTCCCTTTAGGTTTTACCCCAACAATGTTTTCATTAGTTTCGCTCACTCTCGAAATCAAGCATTTTACAGCAGGTTGGAGCAGCCTGTATCTCAGCACAGGAATAAGGTAGGGAAGAATTCAAATACTCATTTTGACTGCCTCCAGAAGTTAGATCAGATGGCAAATTGGATTTGGTGCTAGGTCTTTCCCTTTAGGTTTTACCCCAACAATGTTTTCATTAGTTTCGCTCACTCTCGAAATCAAGCATTTTACAGCAGGTTGGAGCAGCCTGTATCTCAGCACAGGAATAAGGTAGGGAAGAATTCTAAGGATCATTTTGACTGCCTCCAGAAGTTAGATCAGATGGCAAATTGGATTTGGTGCTAGGTCTTTCCCTTTAGGTTTTACCCCAACAATGTTTTCATTAGTTTCGCTCACTCTCGAAATCAAGCATTTTACAGCAGGTTGGAGCAGCCTGTATCTCAGCACAGGAATAAGGTAGGGAAGAATTCTAAGGATCATTTTGACTGCCTCCAGAAGTTAGATCAGATGGCAAATTGGATTTGGTGCTAGGTCTTTCCCTTTAGGTTTTACCCCAACAATGTTTTCATTAGTTTCGCTCACTCTCGAAATCAAGCATTTTACAGCAGGTTGGAGCAGCCTGTATCTCAGCACAGGAATAAGGTAGGGAAGAATTCTAAGGATCATTTTGACTGCCTCCAGAAGTTAGATCAGATGGCAAATTGGATTTGGTGCTAGGTCTTTC
Organism: Melanerpes formicivorus; assembly: GCF_026170545.1. Lineage (NCBI taxonomy): Eukaryota > Metazoa > Chordata > Aves > Piciformes > Picidae > Melanerpes > Melanerpes formicivorus. Next base: position 56,330 of record NW_027143168.1, read on the forward strand.
CCTTTAGGTTTTACCCCAACAATGTTTTCATTAGTTTCGCTCACTCTCGAAATCAAGCATTTTACAGCAGGTTGGAGCAGCCTGTATCTCAGCACAGGAATAAGGTAGGGAAGAATTCTAAGGATCATTTTGACTGCCTCCAGAAGTTAGATCAGATGGCAAATTGGATTTGGTGCTAGGTCTTTCCCTTTAGGTTTTACCCCAACAATGTTTTCATTAGTTTCGCTCACTCTCGAAATCAAGCATTTTACAGCAGGTTGGAGCAGCCTGTATCTCAGCACAGGAATAAGGTAGGGAAGAATTCAAATACTCATTTTGACTGCCTCCAGAAGTTAGATCAGATGGCAAATTGGATTTGGTGCTAGGTCTTTCCCTTTAGGTTTTACCCCAACAATGTTTTCATTAGTTTCGCTCACTCTCGAAATCAAGCATTTTACAGCAGGTTGGAGCAGCCTGTATCTCAGCACAGGAATAAGGTAGGGAAGAATTCTAAGGATCATTTTGACTGCCTCCAGAAGTTAGATCAGATGGCAAATTGGATTTGGTGCTAGGTCTTTCCCTTTAGGTTTTACCCCAACAATGTTTTCATTAGTTTCGCTCACTCTCGAAATCAAGCATTTTACAGCAGGTTGGAGCAGCCTGTATCTCAGCACAGGAATAAGGTAGGGAAGAATTCTAAGGATCATTTTGACTGCCTCCAGAAGTTAGATCAGATGGCAAATTGGATTTGGTGCTAGGTCTTTCCCTTTAGGTTTTACCCCAACAATGTTTTCATTAGTTTCGCTCACTCTCGAAATCAAGCATTTTACAGCAGGTTGGAGCAGCCTGTATCTCAGCACAGGAATAAGGTAGGGAAGAATTCTAAGGATCATTTTGACTGCCTCCAGAAGTTAGATCAGATGGCAAATTGGATTTGGTGCTAGGTCTTTCCCTTTAGGTTTTACCCCAACAATGTTTTCATTAGTTTCGCTCACTCTCGAAATCAAGCATTTTACAGCAGGTTGGAGCAGCCTGTATCTCAGCACAGGAATAAGGTAGGGAAGAATTCTAAGGATCATTTTGACTGCCTCCAGAAGTTAGATCAGATGGCAAATTGGATTTGGTGCTAGGTCTTTCCCTTTAGGTTTTACCCCAACAATGTTTTCATTAGTTTCGCTCACTCTCGAAATCAAGCATTTTACAGCAGGTTGGAGCAGCCTGTATCTCAGCACAGGAATAAGGTAGGGAAGAATTCTAAGGATCATTTTGACTGCCTCCAGAAGTTAGATCAGATGGCAAATTGGATTTGGTGCTAGGTCTTTCCCTTTAGGTTTTACCCCAACAATGTTTTCATTAGTTTCGCTCACTCTCGAAATCAAGCATTTTACAGCAGGTTGGAGCAGCCTGTATCTCAGCACAGGAATAAGGTAGGGAAGAATTCAAATACTCATTTTGACTGCCTCCAGAAGTTAGATCAGATGGCAGATTGGATTTGGTGCTAGGTCTTTCCCTTTAGGTTTTACCCCAACAATGTTTTCATTAGTTTCGCTCACTCTCGAAATCAAGCATTTTACAGCAGGTTGGAGCAGCCTGTATCTCAGCACAGGAATAAGGTAGGGAAGAAATCAAATACTCATTTTGACTGCCTCCAGAAGTTAGATCAGATGGCAAATTGGATTTGGTGCTAGGTCTTTCCCTTTAGGTTTTACCCCAACAATGTTTTCATTAGTTTCGCTCCCTCTCGAAATCAAGCATTTTACAGCAGGTTGGAGCAGCCTGTATCTCAGCACAGGAATAAGGTAGGGAAGAATTCTAAGGATCATTTTGACTGCCTCCAGAAGTTAGATCAGATGGCAAATTGGATTTGGTGCTAGGTCTTTCCCTTTAGGTTTTACCCCAACAATGTTTTCATTAGTTTCGCTCACTCTCGAAATCAAGCATTTTACAGCAGGTTGGAGCAGCCTGTATCTCAGCACAGGAATAAGGTAGGGAAGAATTCAAATACTCATTTTGACTGCCTCCAGAAGTTAGATCAGATGGCAAATTGGATTTGGTGCTAGGTCTTTCCCTTTAGGTTTTACCCCAACAATGTTTTCATTAGTTTCGCCCACCCTCGAAATCAAGCATTTTACAGCAGGTTGGAGCAGCCTGTATCTCAGCACAGGAATAAGGTAGGGAAGAAATCAAATACTCATTTTGACTGCCTCCAGAAGTTAGATCAGATGGCAAATTGGATTTGGTGCTAGGTCTTTCCCTTTAGGTTTTACCCCAACAATGTTTTCATTAGTTTCGCTCACTCTCGAAATCAAGCATTTTACAGCAGGTTGGAGCAGCCTGTATCTCAGCACAGGAATAAGGTAGGGAAGAATTCTAAGGATCATTTTGACTGCCTCCAGAAGTTAGATCAGATGGCAAATTGGATTTGGTGCTAGGTCTTTCCCTTTAGGTTTTACCCCAACAATGTTTTCATTAGTTTCGCTCACTCTCGAAATCAAGCATTTTACAGCAGGTTGGAGCAGCCTGTATCTCAGCACAGGAATAAGGTAGGGAAGAATTCTAAGGATCATTTTGACTGCCTCCAGAAGTTAGATCAGATGGCAAATTGGATTTGGTGCTAGGTCTTTCCCTTTAGGTTTTACCCCAACAATGTTTTCATTAGTTTCGCTCACTCTCGAAATCAAGCATTTTACAGCAGGTTGGAGCAGCCTGTATCTCAGCACAGGAATAAGGTAGGGAAGAATTCAAATACTCATTTTGACTGCCTCCAGAAGTTAGATTAGATGGCAAATTGGATTTGGTGCTAGGTCTTTCCCTTTAGGTTTTACCCCAACAATGTTTTCATTAGTTTCGCTCACTCTCAAAATCAAGCATTTTACAGCAGGTTGGAGCAGCCTGTATCTCAGCACAGGAATAAGGTAGGGAAGAATTCTAAGGATCATTTTGACTGCCTCCAGAAGTTAGATCAGATGGCAAATTGGATTTGGTGCTAGGTCTTTCCCTTTAGGTTTTACCCCAACAATGTTTTCATTAGTTTCGCTCACTCTCGAAATCAAGCATTTTACAGCAGGTTGGAGCAGCCTGTATCTCAGCACAGGAATAAGGTAGGGAAGAATTCTAAGGATCATTTTGACTGCCTCCAGAAGTTAGATCAGATGGCAAATTGGATTTGGTGCTAGGTCTTTCCCTTTAGGTTTTACCCCAACAATGTTTTCATTAGTTTCGCTCACTCTCGAAATCAAGCATTTTACAGCAGGTTGGAGCAGCCTGTATCTCAGCACAGGAATAAGGTAGGGAAGAATTCTAAGGATCATTTTGACTGCCTCCAGAAGTTAGATCAGATGGCAAATTGGATTTGGTGCTAGGTCTTTCCCTTTAGGTTTTACCCCAACAATGTTTTCATTAGTTTCGCTCACTCTCGAAATCAAGCATTTTACAGCAGGTTGGAGCAGCCTGTATCTCAGCACAGGAATAAGGTAGGGAAGAATTCAAATACTCATTTTGACTGCCTCCAGAAGTTAGATCAGATGGCAAATTGGATTTGGTGCTAGGTCTTTCCCTTTAGGTTTTACCCCAACAATGTTTTCATTAGTTTCGCTCACTCTCGAAATCAAGCATTTTACAGCAGGTTGGAGCAGCCTGTATCTCAGCACAGGAATAAGGTAGGGAAGAATTCTAAGGATCATTTTGACTGCCTCCAGAAGTTAGATCAGATGGCAAATTGGATTTGGTGCTAGCTCTTTCCCTTTAGGTTTTACCCCAACAATGTTTTCATTAGTTTCGCTCACTCTCGAAATCAAGCATTTTACAGCAGGTTGGAGCAGCCTGTATCTCAGCACAGGAATAAGGTAGGGAAGAATTCTAAGGATCATTTTGACTGCCTCCAGAAGTTAGATCAGATGGCAAATTGGATTTGGTGCTAGGTCTTTCCCTTTAGGTTTTACCCCAACAATGTTTTCATTAGTTTCGCTCCCTCTCGAAATCAAGCATTTTACAGCAGGTTGGAGCAGCCTGTATCTCAGCACAGGAATAAGGTAGGGAAGAATTCTAAGGATCATTTTGACTGCCTCCAGAAGTTAGATCAGATGGCAAATTGGATTTGGTGCTAGGTCTTTCCCTTTAGGTTTTACCCCAACAATGTTTTCATTAGTTTCGCTCACTCTCGAAATCAAGCATTTTACAGCAGGTTGGAGCAGCCTGTATCTCAGCACAGGAATAAGGTAGGGAAGAATTCTAAGGATCATTTTGACTGCCTCCAGAAGTTAGATCAGATGGCAAATTGGATTTGGTGCTAGGTCTTTCCCTTTAGGTTTTACCCCAACAATGTTTTCATTAGTTTCGCTCACTCTCGAAATCAAGCATTTTACAGCAGGTTGGAGCAGCCTGTATCTCAGCACAGGAATAAGGTAGGGAAGAATTCTAAGGATCATTTTGACTGCCTCCAGAAGTTAGATCAGATGGCAAATTGGATTTGGTGCTAGGTCTTTCCCTTTAGGTTTTACCCCAACAATGTTTTCATTAGTTTCGCTCACTCTCGAAATCAAGCATTTTACAGCAGGTTGGAGCAGCCTGTATCTCAGCACAGGAATAAGGTAGGGAAGAATTCTAAGGATCATTTTGACTGCCTCCAGAAGTTAGATCAGATGGCAAATTGGATTTGGTGCTAGGTCTTTCCCTTTAGGTTTTACCCCAACAATGTTTTCATTAGTTTCGCTCACTCTCGAAATCAAGCATTTTACAGCAGGTTGGAGCAGCCTGTATCTCAGCACAGGAATAAGGTAGGGAAGAATTCAAATACTCATTTTGACTGCCTCCAGAAGTTAGATCAGATGGCAGATTGGATTTGGTGCTAGGTCTTTCCCTTTAGGTTTTACCCCAACAATGTTTTCATTAGTTTCGCTCACTCTCGAAATCAAGCATTTTACAGCAGGTTGGAGCAGCCTGTATCTCAGCACAGGAATAAGGTAGGGAAGAAATCAAATACTCATTTTGACTGCCTCCAGAAGTTAGATCAGATGGCAAATTGGATTTGGTGCTAGGTCTTTCCCTTTAGGTTTTACCCCAACAATGTTTTCATTAGTTTCGCTCACTCTCGAAATCAAGCATTTTACAGCAGGTTGGAGCAGCCTGTATCTCAGCACAGGAATAAGGTAGGGAAGAATTCTAAGGATCATTTTGACTGCCTCCAGAAGTTAGATCAGATGGCAAATTGGATTTGGTGCTAGCTCTTTCCCTTTAGGTTTTACCCCAACAATGTTTTCATTAGTTTCGCTCACTCTCGAAATCAAGCATTTTACAGCAGGTTGGAGCAGCTTGTATCTCAGCACAGGAATAAGGTAGGGAAGAATTCTAAGGATCATTTTGACTGCCTCCAGAAGTTAGATCAGATGGCCAATGGAATTTGGTGCTAGGTCTTTCCCTTTAGGTTTTACCCCAACAATGTTTTCATTAGTTTCGCTCACTCTCGAAATCAAGCATTTTACAGCAGGTTGGAGCAGCCTGTATCTCAGCACAGGAATAAGGTAGGGAAGAATTCAAATACTCATTTTGACTGCCTCCAGAAGTTAGATTAGATGGCAAATTGGATTTGGTGCTAGGTCTTTCCCTTTAGGTTTTACCCCAACAATGTTTTCATTAGTTTCGCTCACTCTCAAAATCAAGCATTTTACAGCAGGTTGGAGCAGCCTGTATCTCAGCACAGGAATAAGGTAGGGAAGAATTCTAAGGATCATTTTGACTGCCTCCAGAAGTTAGATCAGATGGCAAATTGGATTTGGTGCTAGGTCTTTCCCTTTAGGTTTTACCCCAACAATGTTTTCATTAGTTTCGCTCACTCTCGAAATCAAGCATTTTACAGCAGGTTGGAGCAGCCTGTATCTCAGCACAGGAATAAGGTAGGGAAGAATTCTAAGGATCATTTTGACTGCCTCCAGAAGTTAGATCAGATGGCAAATTGGATTTGGTGCTAGGTCTTTCCCTTTAGGTTTTACCCCAACAATGTTTTCATTAGTTTCGCTCACTCTCGAAATCAAGCATTTTACAGCAGGTTGGAGCAGCCTGTATCTCAGCACAGGAATAAGGTAGGGAAGAATTCTAAGGATCATTTTGACTGCCTCCAGAAGTTAGATCAGATGGCAAATTGGATTTGGTGCTAGGTCTTTCCCTTTAGGTTTTACCCCAACAATGTTTTCATTAGTTTCGCTCACTCTCGAAATCAAGCATTTTACAGCAGGTTGGAGCAGCCTGTATCTCAGCACAGGAATAAGGTAGGGAAGAATTCTAAGGATCATTTTGACTGCCTCCAGAAGTTAGATCAGATGGCAAATTGGATTTGGTGCTAGGTCTTTCCCTTTAGGTTTTACCCCAACAATGTTTTCATTAGTTTCGCTCACTCTCGAAATCAAGCATTTTACAGCAGGTTGGAGCAGCCTGTATCTCAGCACAGGAATAAGGTAGGGAAGAATTCAAATACTCATTTTGACTGCCTCCAGAAGTTAGATCAGATGGCAAATTGGATTTGGTGCTAGGTCTTTCCCTTTAGGTTTTACCCCAACAATGTTTTCATTAGTTTCGCTCACTCTCGAAATCAAGCATTTTACAGCAGGTTGGAGCAGCCTGTATCTCAGCACAGGAATAAGGTAGGGAAGAATTCTAAGGATCATTTTGACTGCCTCCAGAAGTTAGATCAGATGGCAAATTGGATTTGGTGCTAGCTCTTTCCCTTTAGGTTTTACCCCAACAATGTTTTCATTAGTTTCGCTCACTCTCGAAATCAAGCATTTTACAGCAGGTTGGAGCAGCCTGTATCTCAGCACAGGAATAAGGTAGGGAAGAATTCTAAGGATCATTTTGACTGCCTCCAGAAGTTAGATCAGATGGCAAATTGGATTTGGTGCTAGGTCTTTCCCTTTAGGTTTTACCCCAACAATGTTTTCATTAGTTTCGCTCACTCTCGAAATCAAGCATTTTACAGCAGGTTGGAGCAGCCTGTATCTCAGCACAGGAATAAGGTAGGGAAGAATTCTAAGGATCATTTTGACTGCCTCCAGAAGTTAGATCAGATGGCCAATGGAATTTGGTGCTAGGTCTTTCCCTTTAGGTTTTACCCCAACAATGTTTTCATTAGTTTCGCTCACTCTCGAAATCAAGCATTTTACAGCAGGTTGGAGCAGCCTGTATCTCAGCACAGGAATAAGGTAGGGAAGAATTCTAAGGATCATTTTGACTGCCTCCAGAAGTTAGATCAGATGGCAAATTGGATTTGGTGCTAGGTCTTTCCCTTTAGGTTTTACCCCAACAATGTTTTCATTAGTTTCGCTCACTCTCGAAATCAAGCATTTTACAGCAGGTTGGAGCAGCCTGTATCTCAGCACAGGAATAAGGTAGGGAAGAATTCTAAGGATCATTTTGACTGCCTCCAGAAGTTAGATCAGATGGCAAATTGGATTTGGTGCTAGGTCTTTCCCTTTAGGTTTTACCCCAACAATGTTTTCATTAGTTTCGCTCACTCTCGAAATCAAGCATTTTACAGCAGGTTGGAGCAGCCTGTATCTCAGCACAGGAATAAGGTAGGGAAGAATTCTAAGGATCATTTTGACTGCCTCCAGAAGTTAGATCAGATGGCAAATTGGATTTGGTGCTAGGTCTTTCCCTTTAGGTTTTACCCCAACAATGTTTTCATTAGTTTCGCTCACTCTCGAAATCAAGCATTTTACAGCAGGTTGGAGCAGCCTGTATCTCAGCACAGGAATAAGGTAGGGAAGAATTCAAATACTCATTTTGACTGCCTCCAGAAGTTAGATCAGATGGCAGATTGGATTTGGTGCTAGGTCTTTCCCTTTAGGTTTTACCCCAACAATGTTTTCATTAGTTTCGCTCACTCTCGAAATCAAGCATTTTACAGCAGGTTGGAGCAGCCTGTATCTCAGCACAGGAATAAGGTAGGGAAGAAATCAAATACTCATTTTGACTGCCTCCAGAAGTTAGATCAGATGGCAAATTGGATTTGGTGCTAGGTCTTTCCCTTTAGGTTTTACCCCAACAATGTTTTCATTAGTTTCGCTCACTCTCGAAATCAAGCATTTTACAGCAGGTTGGAGCAGCCTGTATCTCAGCACAGGAATAAGGTAGGGAAGAATTCTAAGGATCATTTTGACTGCCTCCAGAAGTTAGATCAGATGGAAAATTGGATTTGGTGCTAGGTCTTTCCCTTTAGGTTTTACCCCAACAATGTTTTCATTAGTTTCGCTCACTCTCGAAATCAAGCATTTTACAGCAGGTTGGAGCAGCCTGTATCTCAGCACAGGAATAAGGTAGGGAAGAATTCAAATACTCATTTTGACTGCCTCCAGAAGTTAGATCAGATGGCAAATTGGATTTGGTGCTAGGTCTTTCCCTGTAGGTTTTACCCCAACAATGTTTTCATTAGTTTCGCTCACTCTCGAAATCAAGCATTTTACAGCAGGTTGGAGCAGCCTGTATCTCAGCACAGGAATAAGGTAGGGAAGAATTCTAAGGATCATTTTGACTGCCTCCAGAAGTTAGATCAGATGGCAAATTGGATTTGGTGCTAGGTCTTTCCCTTTAGGTTTTACCCCAACAATGTTTTCATTAGTTTCGCTCACTCTCGAAATCAAGCATTTTACAGCAGGTTGGAGCAGCCTGTATCTCAGCACAGGAATAAGGTAGGGAAGAATTCTAAGGATCATTTTGACTGCCTCCAGAAGTTAGATCAGATGGCAAATTGGATTTGGTGCTAGGTCTTTCCCTTTAGGTTTTACCCCAACAATGTTTTCATTAGTTTCGCTCACTCTCGAAATCAAGCATTTTACAGCAGGTTGGAGCAGCCTGTATCTCAGCACAGGAATAAGGCAGGGAAGAATTCAAATACTCATTTTGACTGCCTCCAGAAGTTAGATCAGATGGCAAATTGGATTTGGTGCTAGGTCTTTCCCTTTAGGTTTTACCCCAACAATGTTTTCATTAGTTGCGATCACTCTCGAAATCAAGCATTTTACAGCAGGTTGGAGCAGCCTGTATCTCAGCACAGGAATAAGGTAGGGAAGAATTCTAAGGATCATTTTGACTGCCTCCAGAAGTTAGATCAGATGGCAAATTGGATTTGGTGCTAGGTCTTTCCCTTTAGGTTTTACCCCAACAATGTTTTCATTAGTTTCGCTCACTCTCGAAATCAAGCATTTTACAGCAGGTTGGAGCAGCCTGTATCTCAGCACAGGAATAAGGTAGGGAAGAATTCAAATACTCATTTTGACTGCCTCCAGAAGTTAGATCAGATGGCAAATTGGATTTGGTGCTAGGTCTTTCCCTTTAGGTTTTACCCCAACAATGTTTTCATTAGTTTCGCTCACTCTCGAAATCAAGCATTTTACAGCAGGTTGGAGCAGCCTGTATCTCAGCACAGGAATAAGGTAGGGAAGAATTCAAATACTCATTTTGACTGCCTCCAGAAGTTAGATTAGATGGCAAATTGGATTTGGTGCTAGGTCTTTCCCTTTAGGTTTTACCCCAACAATGTTTTCATTAGTTTCGCTCACTCTCGAAATCAAGCATTTTACAGCAGGTTGGAGCAGCCTGTATCTCAGCACAGGAATAAGGTAGGGAAGAATTCTAAGGATCATTTTGACTGCCTCCAGAAGTTAGATCAGATGGCAAATTGGATTTGGTGCTAGGTCTTTCCCTTTAGGTTTTACCCCAACAATGTTTTCATTAGTTTCGCTCACTCTCGAAATCAAGCATTTTACAGCAGGTTGGAGCAGCCTGTATCTCAGCACAGGAATAAGGTAGGGAAGAATTCTAAGGATCATTTTGACTGCCTCCAGAAGTTAGATCAGATGGCAAATTGGATTTGGTGCTAGGTCTTTCCCTTTAGGTTTTACCCCAACAATGTTTTCATTAGTTTCGCTCCCTCTCGAAATCAAGCATTTTACAGCAGGTTGGAGCAGCCTGTATCTCAGCACAGGAATAAGGTAGGGAAGAATTCTAAGGATCATTTTGACTGCCTCCAGAAGTTAGATCAGATGGCAAATTGGATTTGGTGCTAGGTCTTTCCCTTTAGGTTTTACCCCAACAATGTTTTCATTAGTTTCGCTCACTCTCAAAATCAAGCATTTTACAGCAGGTTGGAGCAGCCTGTATCTCAGCACAGGAATAAGGTAGGGAAGAATTCTAAGGATCATTTTGACTGCCTCCAGAAGTTAGATCAGATGGCAAATTGGATTTGGTGCTAGGTCTTTCCCTTTAGGTTTTACCCCAACAATGTTTTCATTAGTTTCGCTCACTCTCAAAATCAAGCATTTTACAGCAGGTTGGAGCAGCCTGTATCTCAGCACAGGAATAAGGTAGGGAAGAATTCTAAGGATCATTTTGACTGCCTCCAGAAGTTAGATCAGATGGCAAATTGGATTTGGTGCTAGGTCTTTCCCTTTAGGTTTTACCCCAACAATGTTTTCATTAGTTTCGCTCACTCTCGAAATCAAGCATTTTACAGCAGGTTGGAGCAGCCTGTATCTCAGCACAGGAATAAGGTAGGGAAGAATTCAAATACTCATTTTGACTGCCTCCAGAAGTTAGATCAGATGGCAAATTGGATTTGGTGCTAGGTCTTTCCCTTTAGGTTTTACCCCAACAATGTTTTCATTAGTTTCGCTCCCTCTCGAAATCAAGCATTTTACAGCAGGTTGGAGCAGCCTGTATCTCAGCACAGGAATAAGGTAGGGAAGAATTCTAAGGATCATTTTGACTGCCTCCAGAAGTTAGATCAGATGGCAAATTGGATTTGGTGCTAGGTCTTTCCCTTTAGGTTTTACCCCAACAATGTTTTCATTAGTTTCGCTCACTCTCGAAATCAAGCATTTTACAGCAGGTTGGAGCAGCCTGTATCTCAGCACAGGGATAAGGTAGGGAAGAATTCTAAGGATCATTTTGACTGCCTCCAGAAGTTAGATCAGATGGCAAATTGGATTTGGTGCTAGGTCTTTCCCTTTAGGTTTTACCCCAACAATGTTTTCATTAGTTTCGCTCACTCTCGAAATCAAGCATTTTACAGCAGGTTGGAGCAGCCTGTATCTCAGCACAGGAATAAGGTAGGGAAGAATTCAAATACTCATTTTGACTGCCTCCAGAAGTTAGATCAGATGGCAGATTGGATTTGGTGCTAGGTCTTTCCCTTTAGGTTTTACCCCAACAATGTTTTCATTAGTTTCGCTCACTCTCGAAATCAAGCATTTTACAGCAGGTTGGAGCAGCCTGTATCTCAGCACAGGAATAAGGTAGGGAAGAAATCAAATACTCATTTTGACTGCCTCCAGAAGTTAGATCAGATGGCAAATTGGATTTGGTGCTAGGTCTTTCCCTTTAGGTTTTACCCCAACAATGTTTTCATTAGTTTCGCTCACTCTCGAAATCAAGCATTTTACAGCAGGTTGGAGCAGCCTGTATCTCAGCACAGGAATAAGGTAGGGAAGAATTCTAAGGATCATTTTGACTGCCTCCAGAAGTTAGATCAGATGGAAAATTGGATTTGGTGCTAGGTCTTTCCCTTTAGGTTTTACCCCAACAATGTTTTCATTAGTTTCGCTCACTCTCGAAATCAAGCATTTTACAGCAGGTTGGAGCAGCCTGTATCTCAGCACAGGAATAAGGTAGGGAAGAATTCAAATACTCATTTTGACTGCCTCCAGAAGTTAGATCAGATGGCAAATTGGATTTGGTGCTAGGTCTTTCCCTGTAGGTTTTACCCCAACAATGTTTTCATTAGTTTCGCTCACTCTCGAAATCAAGCATTTTACAGCAGGTTGGAGCAGCCTGTATCTCAGCACAGGAATAAGGTAGGGAAGAATTCTAAGGATCATTTTGACTGCCTCCAGAAGTTAGATCAGATGGCAAATTGGATTTGGTGCTAGGTCTTTCCCTTTAGGTTTTACCCCAACAATGTTTTCATTAGTTTCGCTCACTCTCGAAATCAAGCATTTTACAGCAGGTTGGAGCAGCCTGTATCTCAGCACAGGAATAAGGTAGGGAAGAATTCTAAGGATCATTTTGACTGCCTCCAGAAGTTAGATCAGATGGCAAATTGGATTTGGTGCTAGGTCTTTCCCTTTAGGTTTTACCCCAACAATGTTTTCATTAGTTTCGCTCACTCTCGAAATCAAGCATTTTACAGCAGGTTGGAGCAGCCTGTATCTCAGCACAGGAATAAGGCAGGGAAGAATTCAAATACTCATTTTGACTGCCTCCAGAAGTTAGATCAGATGGCAAATTGGATTTGGTGCTAGGTCTTTCCCTTTAGGTTTTACCCCAACAATGTTTTCATTAGTTGCGATCACTCTCGAAATCAAGCATTTTACAGCAGGTTGGAGCAGCCTGTATCTCAGCACAGGAATAAGGTAGGGAAGAATTCTAAGGATCATTTTGACTGCCTCCAGAAGTTAGATCAGATGGCAAATTGGATTTGGTGCTAGGTCTTTCCCTTTAGGTTTTACCCCAACAATGTTTTCATTAGTTTCGCTCACTCTCGAAATCAAGCATTTTACAGCAGGTTGGAGCAGCCTGTATCTCAGCACAGGAATAAGGTAGGGAAGAATTCAAATACTCATTTTGACTGCCTCCAGAAGTTAGATCAGATGGCAAATTGGATTTGGTGCTAGGTCTTTCCCTTTAGGTTTTACCCCAACAATGTTTTCATTAGTTTCGCTCACTCTCGAAATCAAGCATTTTACAGCAGGTTGGAGCAGCCTGTATCTCAGCACAGGAATAAGGTAGGGAAGAATTCAAATACTCATTTTGACTGCCTCCAGAAGTTAGATTAGATGGCAAATTGGATTTGGTGCTAGGTCTTTCCCTTTAGGTTTTACCCCAACAATGTTTTCATTAGTTTCGCTCACTCTCGAAATCAAGCATTTTACAGCAGGTTGGAGCAGCCTGTATCTCAGCACAGGAATAAGGTAGGGAAGAATTCTAAGGATCATTTTGACTGCCTCCAGAAGTTAGATCAGATGGCCAATGGAATTTGGTGCTAGGTCTTTCCCTTTAGGTTTTACCCCAACAATGTTTTCATTAGTTTCGCTCACTCTCGAAATCAAGCATTTTACAGCAGGTTGGAGCAGCCTGTATCTCAGCACAGGAATAAGGTAGGGAAGAATTCAAATACTCATTTTGACTGCCTCCAGAAGTTAGATCAGATGGCAAATTGGATTTGGTGCTAGGTCTTTCCCTTTAGGTTTTACCCCAACAATGTTTTCATTAGTTTCGCTCACTCTCGAAATCAAGCATTTTACAGCAGGTTGGAGCAGCCTGTATCTCAGCACAGGAATAAGGTAGGGAAGAATTCTAAGGATCATTTTGACTGCCTCCAGAAGTTAGATCAGATGGCAAATTGGATTTGGTGCTAGGTCTTTCCCTTTAGGTTTTACCCCAACAATGTTTTCATTAGTTTCGCTCACTCTCGAAATCAAGCATTTTACAGCAGGTTGGAGCAGCCTGTATCTCAGCACAGGAATAAGGTAGGGAAGAATTCTAAGGATCATTTTGACTGCCTCCAGAAGTTAGATCAGATGGCAAATTGGATTTGGTGCTAGGTCTTTCCCTTTAGGTTTTACCCCAACAATGTTTTCATTAGTTTCGCTCCCTCTCGAAATCAAGCATTTTACAGCAGGTTGGAGCAGCCTGTATCTCAGCACAGGAATAAGGTAGGGAAGAATTCTAAGGATCATTTTGACTGCCTCCAGAAGTTAGATCAGATGGCAAATTGGATTTGGTGCTAGGTCTTTCCCTTTAGGTTTTACCCCAACAATGTTTTCATTAGTTTCGCTCACTCTCAAAATCAAGCATTTTACAGCAGGTTGGAGCAGCCTGTATCTCAGCACAGGAATAAGGTAGGGAAGAATTCTAAGGATCATTTTGACTGCCTCCAGAAGTTAGATCAGATGGCAAATTGGATTTGGTGCTAGGTCTTTCCCTTTAGGTTTTACCCCAACAATGTTTTCATTAGTTTCGCTCACTCTCAAAATCAAGCATTTTACAGCAGGTTGGAGCAGCCTGTATCTCAGCACAGGAATAAGGTAGGGAAGAATTCTAAGGATCATTTTGACTGCCTCCAGAAGTTAGATCAGATGGCAAATTGGATTTGGTGCTAGGTCTTTCCCTTTAGGTTTTACCCCAACAATGTTTTCATTAGTTTCGCTCACTCTCGAAATCAAGCATTTTACAGCAGGTTGGAGCAGCCTGTATCTCAGCACAGGAATAAGGTAGGGAAGAATTCAAATACTCATTTTGACTGCCTCCAGAAGTTAGATCAGATGGCAAATTGGATTTGGTGCTAGGTCTTTCCCTTTAGGTTTTACCCCAACAATGTTTTCATTAGTTTCGCTCCCTCTCGAAATCAAGCATTTTACAGCAGGTTGGAGCAGCCTGTATCTCAGCACAGGGATAAGGTAGGGAAGAATTCTAAGGATCATTTTGACTGCCTCCAGAAGTTAGATCAGATGGCAAATTGGATTTGGTGCTAGGTCTTTCCCTTTAGGTTTTACCCCAACAATGTTTTCATTAGTTTCGCTCACTCTCGAAATCAAGCATTTTACAGCAGGTTGGAGCAGCCTGTATCTCAGCACAGGAATAAGGTAGGGAAGAATTCAAATACTCATTTTGACTGCCTCCAGAAGTTAGATCAGATGGCAAATTGGATTTGGTGCTAGGTCTTTCCCTTTAGGTTTTACCCCAACAATGTTTTCATTAGTTTCGCTCCCTCTCGAAATCAAGCATTTTACAGCAGGTTGGAGCAGCCTGTATCTCAGCACAGGAATAAGGTAGGGAAGAATTCTAAGGATCATTTTGACTGCCTCCAGAAGTTAGATCAGATGGCAAATTGGATTTGGTGCTAGGTCTTTCCCTTTAGGTTTTACCCCAACAATGTTTTCATTAGTTTCGCTCACTCTCGAAATCAAGCATTTTACAGCAGGTTGGAGCAGCCTGTATCTCAGCACAGGGATAAGGTAGGGAAGAATTCTAAGGATCATTTTGACTGCCTCCAGAAGTTAGATCAGATGGCAAATTGGATTTGGTGCTAGGTCTTTCCCTTTAGGTTTTACCCCAACAATGTTTTCATTAGTTTCGCTCACTCTCGAAATCAAGCATTTTACAGCAGGTTGGAGCAGCCTGTATCTCAGCACAGGAATAAGGTAGGGAAGAATTCTAAGGATCATTTTGACTGCCTCCAGAAGTTAGATCAGATGGCAAATTGGATTTGGTGCTAGGTCTTTCCCTTTAGGTTTTACCCCAACAATGTTTTCATTAGTTTCGCTCACTCTCGAAATCAAGCATTTTACAGCAGGTTGGAGCAGCCTGTATCTCAGCACAGGAATAAGGTAGGGAAGAATTCTAAGGATCATTTTGACTGCCTCCAGAAGTTAGATCAGATGGCAAATTGGATTTGGTGCTAGGTCTTTCCCTTTAGGTTTTACCCCAACAATGTTTTCATTAGTTTCGCTCACTCTCGAAATCAAGCATTTTACAGCAGGTTGGAGCAGCCTGTATCTCAGCACAGGAATAAGGTAGGGAAGAATTCAAATACTCATTTTGACTGCCTCCAGAAGTTAGATCAGATGGCCAATGGAATTTGGTGCTAGGTCTTTCCCTTTAGGTTTTACCCCAACAATGTTTTCATTAGTTTCGCTCACTCTCGAAATCAAGCATTTTACAGCAGGTTGGAGCAGCCTGTATCTCAGCACAGGAATAAGGTAGGGAAGAATTCTAAGGATCATTTTGACTGCCTCCAGAAGTTAGATCAGATGGCAAATTGGATTTGGTGCTAGGTCTTTCCCTTTAGGTTTTACCCCAACAATGTTTTCATTAGTTTCGCTCACTCTCGAAATCAAGCATTTTACAGCAGGTTGGAGCAGCCTGTATCTCAGCACAGGAATAAGGTAGGGAAGAATTCAAATACTCATTTTGACTGCCTCCAGAAGTTAGATCAGATGGCAAATTGGATTTGGTGCTAGGTCTTTCCCTTTAGGTTTTACCCCAACAATGTTTTCATTAGTTTCGCTCACTCTCGAAATCAAGCATTTTACAGCAGGTTGGAGCAGCCTGTATCTCAGCACAGGAATAAGGCAGGGAAGAATTCAAATACTCATTTTGACTGCCTCCAGAAGTTAGATCAGATGGCAAATTGGATTTGGTGCTAGGTCTTTCCCTTTAGGTTTTACCCCAACAATGTTTTCATTAGTTTCGCTCACTCTCGAAATCAAGCATTTTACAGCAGGTTGGAGCAGCCTGTATCTCAGCACAGGAATAAGGTAGGGAAGAATTCTAAGGATCATTTTGACTGCCTCCAGAAGTTAGATCAGATGGCAAATTGGATTTGGTGCTAGGTCTTTCCCTTTAGGTTTTACCCCAACAATGTTTTCATTAGTTTCGCTCACTCTCGAAATCAAGCATTTTACAGCAGGTTGGAGCAGCCTGTATCTCAGCACAGGAATAAGGTAGGGAAGAATTCAAATACTCATTTTGACTGCCTCCAGAAGTTAGATCAGATGGCAAATTGGATTTGGTGCTAGGTCTTTCCCTTTAGGTTTTACCCCAACAATGTTTTCATTAGTTTCGCTCACTCTCGAAATCAAGCATTTTACAGCAGGTTGGAGCAGCCTGTATCTCAGCACAGGAATAAGGTAGGGAAGAATTCAAATACTCATTTTGACTGCCTCCAGAAGTTAGATTAGATGGTAAATTGGATTTGGTGCTAGGTCTTTCCCTTTAGGTTTTACCCCAACAATGTTTTCATTAGTTTCGCTCACTCTCGAAATCAAGCATTTTACAGCAGGTTGGAGCAGCCTGTATCTCAGCACAGGAATAAGGTAGGGAAGAATTCTAAGGATCATTTTGACTGCCTCCAGAAGTTAGATCCGATGGCAAATTGGATTTGGTGCTAGGTCTTTCCCTTTAGGTTTTACCCCAACAATGTTTTCATTAGTTTCGCTCACTCTCGAAATCAAGCATTTTACAGCAGGTTGGAGCAGCCTGTATCTCAGCACAGGAATAAGGTAGGGAAGAATTCAAATACTCATTTTGACTGCCTCCAGAAGTTAGATCAGATGGCAAATTGGATTTGGTGCTAGGTCTTTCCCTTTAGGTTTTACCCCAACAATGTTTTCATTAGTTTCGCTCACTCTCGAAATCAAGCATTTTACAGCAGGTTGGAGCAGCCTGTATCTCAGCACAGGAATAAGGTAGGGAAGAATTCTAAGGATCATTTTGACTGCCTCCAGAAGTTAGATCAGATGGCAAATTGGATTTGGTGCTAGGTCTTTCCCTTTAGGTTTTACCCCAACAATGTTTTCATTAGTTTCGCTCACTCTCGAAATCAAGCATTTTACAGCAGGTTGGAGCAGCCTGTATCTCAGCACAGGGATAAGGTAGGGAAGAATTCTAAGGATCATTTTGACTGCCTCCAGAAGTTAGATCAGATGGCAAATTGGATTTGGTGCTAGGTCTTTCCCTTTAGGTTTTACCCCAACAATGTTTTCATTAGTTTCGCTCACTCTCGAAATCAAGCATTTTACAGCAGGTTGGAGCAGCCTGTATCTCAGCACAGGAATAAGGTAGGGAAGAATTCTAAGGATCATTTTGACTGCCTCCAGAAGTTAGATCAGATGGCAAATTGGATTTGGTGCTAGGTCTTTCCCTTTAGGTTTTACCCCAACAATGTTTTCATTAGTTTCGCTCACTCTCGAAATCAAGCATTTTACAGCAGGTTGGAGCAGCCTGTATCTCAGCACAGGAATAAGGTAGGGAAGAATTCTAAGGATCATTTTGACTGCCTCCAGAAGTTAGATCAGATGGCAAATTGGATTTGGTGCTAGGTCTTTCCCTTTAGGTTTTACCCCAACAATGTTTTCATTAGTTTCGCTCACTCTCGAAATCAAGCATTTTACAGCAGGTTGGAGCAGCCTGTATCTCAGCACAGGAATAAGGTAGGGAAGAATTCAAATACTCATTTTGACTGCCTCCAGAAGTTAGATCAGATGGCCAATGGAATTTGGTGCTAGGTCTTTCCCTTTAGGTTTTACCCCAACAATGTTTTCATTAGTTTCGCTCACTCTCGAAATCAAGCATTTTACAGCAGGTTGGAGCAGCCTGTATCTCAGCACAGGAATAAGGTAGGGAAGAATTCTAAGGATCATTTTGACTGCCTCCAGAAGTTAGATCAGATGGCAAATTGGATTTGGTGCTAGGTCTTTCCCTTTAGGTTTTACCCCAACAATGTTTTCATTAGTTTCGCTCACTCTCGAAATCAAGCATTTTACAGCAGGTTGGAGCAGCCTGTATCTCAGCACAGGAATAAGGTAGGGAAGAATTCAAATACTCATTTTGACTGCCTCCAGAAGTTAGATCAGATGGCAAATTGGATTTGGTGCTAGGTCTTTCCCTTTAGGTTTTACCCCAACAATGTTTTCATTAGTTTCGCTCACTCTCGAAATCAAGCATTTTACAGCAGGTTGGAGCAGCCTGTATCTCAGCACAGGAATAAGGCAGGGAAGAATTCAAATACTCATTTTGACTGCCTCCAGAAGTTAGATCAGATGGCAAATTGGATTTGGTGCTAGGTCTTTCCCTTTAGGTTTTACCCCAACAATGTTTTCATTAGTTTCGCTCACTCTCGAAATCAAGCATTTTACAGCAGGTTGGAGCAGCCTGTATCTCAGCACAGGAATAAGGTAGGGAAGAATTCTAAGGATCATTTTGACTGCCTCCAGAAGTTAGATCAGATGGCAAATTGGATTTGGTGCTAGGTCTTTCCCTTTAGGTTTTACCCCAACAATGTTTTCATTAGTTTCGCTCACTCTCGAAATCAAGCATTTTACAGCAGGTTGGAGCAGCCTGTATCTCAGCACAGGAATAAGGTAGGGAAGAATTCAAATACTCATTTTGACTGCCTCCAGAAGTTAGATCAGATGGCAAATTGGATTTGGTGCTAGGTCTTTCCCTTTAGGTTTTACCCCAACAATGTTTTCATTAGTTTCGCTCACTCTCGAAATCAAGCATTTTACAGCAGGTTGGAGCAGCCTGTATCTCAGCACAGGAATAAGGTAGGGAAGAATTCAAATACTCATTTTGACTGCCTCCAGAAGTTAGATTAGATGGTAAATTGGATTTGGTGCTAGGTCTTTCCCTTTAGGTTTTACCCCAACAATGTTTTCATTAGTTTCGCTCACTCTCGAAATCAAGCATTTTACAGCAGGTTGGAGCAGCCTGTATCTCAGCACAGGAATAAGGTAGGGAAGAATTCTAAGGATCATTTTGACTGCCTCCAGAAGTTAGATCCGATGGCAAATTGGATTTGGTGCTAGGTCTTTCCCTTTAGGTTTTACCCCAACAATGTTTTCATTAGTTTCGCTCACTCTCGAAATCAAGCATTTTACAGCAGGTTGGAGCAGCCTGTATCTCAGCACAGGAATAAGGTAGGGAAGAATTCAAATACTCATTTTGACTGCCTCCAGAAGTTAGATCAGATGGCAAATTGGATTTGGTGCTAGGTCTTTCCCTTTAGGTTTTACCCCAACAATGTTTTCATTAGTTTCGCTCACTCTCGAAATCAAGCATTTTACAGCAGGTTGGAGCAGCCTGTATCTCAGCACAGGAATAAGGTAGGGAAGAATTCTAAGGATCATTTTGACTGCCTCCAGAAGTTAGATCAGATGGCAAATTGGATTTGGTGCTAGGTCTTTCCCTTTAGGTTTTACCCCAACAATGTTTTCATTAGTTTCGCTCACTCTCGAAATCAAGCATTTTACAGCAGGTTGGAGCAGCCTGTATCTCAGCACAGGGATAAGGTAGGGAAGAATTCTAAGGATCATTTTGACTGCCTCCAGAAGTTAGATCAGATGGCAAATTGGATTTGGTGCTAGGTCTTTCCCTTTAGGTTTTACCCCAACAATGTTTTCATTAGTTTCGTTCACTCTCGAAATCAAGCATTTTACAGCAGGTTGGAGCAGCCTGTATCTCAGCACAGGAATAAGGTAGGGAAGAATTCTAAGGATCATTTTGACTGCCTCCAGAAGTTAGATCAGATGGCAAATTGGATTTGGTGCTAGGTCTTTCCCTTTAGGTTTTACCCCAACAATGTTTTCATTAGTTTCGCTCACTCTCGAAATCAAGCATTTTACAGCAGGTTGGAGCAGCCTGTATCTCAGCACAGGAATAAGGTAGGGAAGAATTCTAAGGATCATTTTGACTGCCTCCAGAAGTTAGATCAGATGGCAAATTGGATTTGGTGCTAGGTCTTTCCCTTTAGGTTTTACCCCAACAATGTTTTCATTAGTTTCGCTCACTCTCGAAATCAAGCATTTTACAGCAGGTTGGAGCAGCCTGTATCTCAGCACAGGAATAAGGTAGGGAAGAATTCAAATACTCATTTTGACTGCCTCCAGAAGTTAGATCAGATGGCCAATGGAATTTGGTGCTAGGTCTTTCCCTTTAGGTTTTACCCCAACAATGTTTTCATTAGTTTCGCTCACTCTCGAAATCAAGCATTTTACAGCAGGTTGGAGCAGCCTGTATCTCAGCACAGGAATAAGGTAGGGAAGAATTCTAAGGATCATTTTGACTGCCTCCAGAAGTTAGATCAGATGGCAAATTGGATTTGGTGCTAGGTCTTTCCCTTTAGGTTTTACCCCAACAATGTTTTCATTAGTTTCGCTCACTCTCGAAATCAAGCATTTTACAGCAGGTTGGAGCAGCCTGTATCTCAGCACAGGAATAAGGTAGGGAAGAATTCAAATACTCATTTTGACTGCCTCCAGAAGTTAGATCAGATGGCAAATTGGATTTGGTGCTAGGTCTTTCCCTTTAGGTTTTACCCCAACAATGTTTTCATTAGTTTCGCTCACTCTCGAAATCAAGCATTTTACAGCAGGTTGGAGCAGCCTGTATCTCAGCACAGGAATAAGGTAGGGAAGAATTCAAATACTCATTTTGACTGCCTCCAGAAGTTAGATCAGATGGCAAATTGGATTTGGTGCTAGGTCTTTCCCTGTAGGTTTTACCCCAACAATGTTTTCATTAGTTTCGCTCACTCTCGAAATCAAGCATTTTACAGCAGGTTGGAGCAGCCTGTATCTCAGCACAGGAATAAGGTAGGGAAGAATTCTAAGGATCATTTTGACTGCCTCCAGAAGTTAGATCAGATGGCAAATTGGATTTGGTGCTAGGTCTTTCCCTTTAGGTTTTACCCCAACAATGTTTTCATTAGTTTCGCTCACTCTCGAAATCAAGCATTTTACAGCAGGTTGGAGCAGCCTGTATCTCAGCACAGGGATAAGGTAGGGAAGAATTCTAAGGATCATTTTGACTGCCTCCAGAAGTTAGATCAGATGGCAAATTGGATTTGGTGCTAGGTCTTTCCCTTTAGGTTTTACCCCAACAATGTTTTCATTAGTTTCGCTCACTCTCGAAATCAAGCATTTTACAGCAGGTTGGAGCAGCCTGTATCTCAGCACAGGAATAAGGCAGGGAAGAATTCAAATACTCATTTTGACTGCCTCCAGAAGTTAGATCAGATGGCAAATTGGATTTGGTGCTAGGTCTTTCCCTTTAGGTTTTACCCCAACAATGTTTTCATTAGTTTCGCTCACTCTCGAAATCAAGCATTTTACAGCAGGTTGGAGCAGCCTGTATCTCAGCACAGGAATAAGGTAGGGAAGAATTCTAAGGATCATTTTGACTGCCTCCAGAAGTTAGATCAGATGGCAAATTGGATTTGGTGCTAGGTCTTTC
>NW_027143169.1:0-77983 GCF_026170545.1 Melanerpes formicivorus
GGGGCTGCGACTGGGGCTGGGTCCAGGGCTGGGGCTGGGCTGTGGCTGTGGCTGGGCTGGGGCTGGGCTGGTACTGCAAGAAGGGGGCCGCTTTAACGACCAATTTGTTCAGCGGATTCCAACTTTATTGAGCATCAGACACATCTTATATACAGTTTGCTATAATTATGCCCACTTGGCAACATACTATTGGTTGCTCTCTAACAGGTTACATCATTGTTTTCACAACTCTGTGGAATTCTTCTATCCGGCCTAATTGCTCTCTTTCCCAGATCTCGCCTCCTCCTTATCTTGCTTGCCTCCCATCTCAGGGGCAGCTGGGTTTCAGCATACCAAGCAATCAGCACTTTCTCACATCTCCTACTCCGCCACTATATTATCAACAGAGAATTCTTCAAGGCCTGAATTGCACAGGTGTTCCTGGGACCCATGTCCCCTCTTGCCCGACAACAGCTGGGGGCAGGGCAGGAGCCGGGGCTGGGGCCAAACCGGGGCTGGGCAGGGTCTGAGCTGATGCTGGGGTTTGGCTGGGGCTGGGCTGGGGCTGGGGCAGTGCTGGGGCCGGGGCTGCGACTGGGGCTGGGTCCAGGGCTGGGGGTGGGCTGTGGCTGGGGCTGGGCTGGGGCTGGGCTGGGGCTGTGGCTGGGGCTGGGCTGGGCCTGGGTCCAGGGCAGGGGCTGGGCTGGGGCTGGGGCTGGGCCGGGGCAGGGCTGGGGCAGGGGATGGGCTGGGGCCGAGGGTGGGTCTGGGGCCGGGGCTGGGGTCAAACCGGGGCTGGGCAGGATCTGAGCTGATGCTGGGGTTTGGTTGGGGCAGGGGCTGGGGCTGGGGCTGGGGCTGGGGCTGGGGCCGGAGCTGCGACTGGGGCTGGGTCCAGGGCTGGGGTTGGGCTGTGGCTGTGGCTGGGCTGGGGCTGGGCTGGGGCTGTGGCTGGGGCTGGGCTGGGCCTGGGTCCAGGGCAGGGGCTGGGGCTGGGCTGGGGGCTGGGCCGGGGCAGGGCTGGGGCAGGGGATGGGCTGGGGCCGAGGGTGGGTCTGGGGCCAGGGCTGGGGTCAAACCGGGGCTGGGCAGGGTCTGAGCTGATGCTGGGGTTTGGCTGGGGCTGGGCTGGGGCTGGGCTGGGGCTGGGCTGGGGCTGGGGCAGGGCTGGGGAAGGGGTTGGGGCTGGGCTGGAGCCGGGGCTGGGACTGGGGCTGGGCTGGGTCTAGGGCTGGGGCTGTGCTGGTGCTGTGCTGGGGGTGGGCTGTGGACTAGGGCTGGGGCAGGGCTGACATAGGGCTGGGGCTGGGCTGGGGGCAGGGGCTGGGGCCTGTGGTAGGGCTGGGACTGAGGTTGGGGCCGGGGCTGGGGCTGGAGTAGGCTGGGGGCTGGGCCTTGGGCTGGGGCAGAGGGCAGGTCTGGGCTGGGGGCATGGCTGGGGCTGGGTTGGGTGCAGGGCTGTGGCTGGGGCTGGGGCCGGGGCTGGGGCAGGACTGAGGCTGGGGCAGGGCTAGGGCTGTGGCTGGGGCTGGGGCTTGGCTGAGGGCAGGGCTGGGGCTGGGGCTGGGGCTGGGGCTGGGGACAGGGCTGGGGCAGGGCTGGGGCAGGGCTGGGGCTGGGTCTGGGGCCGGGGCAGGGGCAGGGCTGGGGCAGGGCTGGAACTGGGGCTGGGCTGGGGCCAAGGTTGGGGCTGGGGCTGGGCTGGTGGCGAGGGTGGGGCTGGGGCTGGGGCTGCGGACAGGGCTGGGGTTAGGGCTGAGGTAGGGGTAGGGCTGGGGCTGGATTGGGGCTTGGGCTGGGGCAGGACTAGGCTTGAGGCTGGGCCTTGGGCTGGGGCTGGGTTGGCGCAGGGCTGGGGCTGGGGGTGGAACCAAGGCATGGGCAGGGCTGGGGCTGGGGCTGGAGCCAGGGCTGGGGCAGGGCTGTGGCTAGGCTGGGACAGGGCCTGGGGCTGGGCTGTGGCTGGGGTTGGAGACAGGGCTGGAGCCAGGCTGGGTCTGGGGCTGGGCTGACAGCAGGGCTGGGGCTGGGGGCTGGGCTGGGGCAGGACTGGGACTAGGGCAGGGGCACGGGCTGAGGCTGGGGACAGGGCTAGGGCTGGAGCTAGGGCAGGGCTGGGGCCAGGCAGGGGCTGGGTTTGGCTCAGGGCTAGGGCTTGGTCCAGGGCTGGGGCTGAGCTGAAGGCAGGGTTCGGTGCAGGCCTGGGTCTGGGTAGGGCGGGGACTGGGGCAGGGCTGGGCTACGGCTGGGCTGGGACCGGGGATGGGTCGGGGGGTGGGGCTGGGGCTGGGGCAGTGCTGGGCCTGGGATGGGAATGAGGCTGGGGTGGGGCTGGGGCTGGGTCCAGGGCTGGGGCTGGTCTGGGGCTGGGACTGGGGCAGGGCTAGGGCTGGGCTGGGGGCAAGGATGGGGTTTGGGCTGGGGCTGGGGCAGGGCTCGGGCTGGGCTCGGACCGGGGCTGGGCTGGGGTAGGGCTGGCACAGGGCTGGGCCGGGGCAGGGCTGGGGCTGGGGCAGGGCTGGGCTGGGGCCGGGGATGGGGCCGTGAGTGGGGCTTGGCTGGGGCTGGGGCTGGGGCTGGGGCTGGGGCTGGGCTGGGGCTGGGGCTGGGTCCAGGGCAGGGGCTGGGCTGGGGCTGGGGCTGGGGCTGGGGCCGGGCTGGGGCAGGGCTGGGGCTGGGGCTGGGGCTGGGCTGGGGCTGGGGCTGGGTCCAGGGCAGGGGCTGGGCTGGGGCTGGGGCTGGGACGGGGCAAGGCTGGGGCAGGACTAGGCTTGAGGCTGGGCCTTGGGCTGGGGCTGGGTTGGCGCAGTGTTGGGGCTGGGGTTGGAACCAAGGCATGGGCAGGGCTGGGGCTGGGACGGGGCAAGGCTGGGGCTGGGGCTGGGTCCAGGGCAGGGGCTGGGGCCGAGGCTGGGGCTGGGCTGCGGCTGGGCTGCGGCTGGGGCCGGGGCTGGGGCTGGGGCTGGGCTGGGGCTGGGCTGGGGCTGGGGCCGGGGCTGGGCTGGGGCAGGGCTGGGGCTGGGGCTGGGGCTGCGCTGGGGCTGGGGCCGGGGCTGCGACTGGGGCTGGGTCCAGGGCTGGGGCTGGGCTGTGGCTGGGGCTGGGCTGGGGCAGGGCTGGGGCTGGGCTGGGGCTGGGCTGGGGGTGGGTCCGGGGCTGCGACTGGGGCTGGGTCCAGGGCTGGGGCTGGGCTGTGGCTGGGGCTGGGCCGGGGCAGGGCTTGGGTAGGGGCTGGGCTGGGGCCGAGGGTGGGGCTGGGGCAGGGGCAGGGGCTGGGGACAGGGCTGGGGCCAGAGCTGGGGCAGGGCTGGGGCCGGGCTGGGGCTGGGTTCGGTGCAGGCCTGGGTCTGGGTAGGGCGGGGACTGGGGCAGGGCTGGGCTACGGCTGGGCTGGGACCGGGGATGGGTCCAGGGGTGGGGCTGGGGCTGGGGCAGTGCTGGGCCTGGGCTGGGGATGAGTCTGGGGTGGGGCTGGGGCTGGATCCAGGGCTGGGGCTGGGCTGGGGCTGGGACTGGGGCAGGCCTAGGGCTGGGCTGGGGGCAAGGATGGGATTTGGGCTGGGGTTGGGCCAGGGCTTGGGCTGGGCTGGGACCAGGGCTGGGCTGGGGTAGGGCTGGCACAGGGCTGGGCTGGGGCAGGGCTGGGGCTGGGTGGTGGCTGGGGCTGGGCTGGGGCTGGGGCTGTGTCCAAGGTGGGGCTGTGGCCGGAGCTGGGGCAGGACTGGGGCCGGGCTGGGGCTGGGGCTGGGTACAGGGCAGGGGCTGGACTGGGGCTGGGGCTAGGCTGGGGCAGGGCTGGGGCTGGGCTGGGGCTGGGGCTGGGTCCAAGGTGGGGCTGGGGCCGGGGCTGGGGCAGGACTGGGGCCGGGCTGGGGCTGGGGCTGGGCTGAGGGTAGGGCTGGGGCAGGGCTGGGGCTGGGGCTGGGCTGGGGCTGGGTCCAGGGCTGTGGCTGGCCTGTGGCTGGAGCTGGGCTGGGGCTGATGGTGGGGCTGGGGCTGGGCTAGGGCTGGGCTGGGGCCGGGGCTGTGACTGGGGCTGGGGCTGGGCTAGGGCAGGGCTGGGGCTGGGGCTGTGGCTGGGCTAGGGCAGGGCTGAGGCTGGGGCTGGAGCTGGGCTGGGGCTGAGGGTGGGGCTGGGTCGGGGCTGAGGGTGGGGCTGGGTCTGGGCTAGGGCTGGGCTGGGGCTGGGGCTGGGCTGGGGCAGGCCTGGGGCTGGGGCTGGGGCTGGGCTGGGGCTGGGTCCAGGGCAGGGGCTGGGCTGGGGCTGGGGCTGGTCTAGGGCAGGGCTGGGGCTGGGGCAGGGCGGGGGCTGTGGCTGGTCTGTGGCTGAAGCTGGGCTGGGGCCGGGGTTGGGGCTGGGGTTGGGGCTGGGGCTGGGGCTGGGCTGGGGGAACGGATGGGGCTGGGGCTGGGGCTGGGTCTGGGGCTTGGGCTGGGGCAGGGCTGGGCCTGGGCTGGCGATGAGGCTATGGTGGGGCTGGGGCTGGGTCCAGGGCAGGGGCTGGACTGGGGCTGCGGCTTGGCTGGGGCAGGGGCTTGGTCCAGGGCTGGGGCTGGGCTGGGGCCGAGGGTGGGGCTGGGGCAGGGCTGGGGCTGGGGCTGGAACCAAGTCTTGGGCAGGGCTGGGGCTGGGGCTGGGGCCGGGGCTGGGGCAGGGCTGGGGCTGGGCATGGACCGGGACTGGGCAGGCGTAGGGCCGGGGCTGGGGATTGTGCAGGGGCTGGGGTTGGGCTGGGGCTGGGGCTGGGGCTGCGCTGGGGCTGGGGTTGGGTCCAGGGCTGGGGCAGGGCTGTGGCTGGGGCTGGGGCTGGGCTAGGGCAGGGCTGGGGATGGGTCTGGGCTGTGGCTGGGGCTGGCCCGGGGCCGGGGCTGCGACTGGGGCTGGGGCTGGGCTAGGGCAGGGCTGGGGCTGGGGCTGGAGCTGGGCTGGGGCAGGCCTGGGACTGTGGTTGGAGCTGGGCTGGGGCTGAGGGTGAGGCTGGGGCTGGGCTAGGGCTGGGCTGGGGCCGGGGCCGGGGCTGTGACTGGGGCTGGGTCCAGGGCTGGTGCTGGGCTGTGGCTGTGGCTGGGCTGGGGCAGGCCTGGGGCTGGGGCTGGGGCTGGGCTGGGGCTGGGTCCAGGGCAGGGGCTGGGCTGGGGCTGGGGCTGGGCTGTGGCTGGAGGCTGGGCTGGGGCCGGGGATGGGGCCGTGAGTGGGGCTTGGCTGGGGCCGGGGCTGTGGCCGGGGGTGGGGCTGGGGCTGGGGCGTGGACTGGCAGAGAGCTGGGGCTGGGGCTTGGTCCAGGGCTGGGGCTGGGCGGTGGCTGGGGCTGGGCTGGGGCAGGGCTGGGGCTGGGGCTGGGCTGGGGGCAGGGCTGGGGCTGAGGCTGGGCTGGGCTGGGGATGAGACGGGTGGGGCTGGGACTGGGTCCAGGGCAGGGGCTGGGCTGGGGCTGGGGCTAGGCTGGGGCAGGGCTGGGGCTGGGCTGGGGCTGGGGCTGGGTCCTGGATGGGGCTGGGGCTGGGCTAGGGCTGGGCTGGGGCCGGGGCTGTGACTGGGGCTGGGTCCAGGGCTGGCGCTGGGCTGTGGCTGGGGCTGGGCTGGGGCAGGCCTGGGGCTGGGGCTGGGGCTGGGCTGGGTTTGGTTCCAGGGCTGGGGCTGGGCGGTGGCTGGGGCTGGGCTGAGGCAGGGCTGGGGCTGGGGCTGGGCTGGGGGCAGGGCTGGGGCTGAGGCTGGGCTGGGCTGGGCTGGGGGAACGGCTGGGGCTGGGGCTGGGGCTGGGGCTGGGGCTGGGGCTTGGGCTGGAGCTGGGGCTGGGCTGGGGCTGGGCTGGAGCTGGGGCTGGGGCAGGGGCTGGGCTGGAGCTGGGGCTGGGGCTAAGCTGGGGCAGGGCTGGGGCTGGGCTGGGGCTGGGGCTGGGTCCAGGATGGGGCTGGGGCTGGGCTGGGGGCAGGGCTGGGGTTCAGCGGTGGCTCGGACTGGGTTCAGGGCAGGGGCTGGACTGGGGCTGCGGCTTGGCTGGGGCAGGCGCTGGGGCCAGGGCTGGGGCTGGTGCTGGGGCTTTGGCTAGGCTGGGGCAGGGCTGGGGCTGGGCTCGGGCTGGGGCTGGGTCCAGGATGGGACTGGGGCTGGGCTGGGGGCAGGGCTGGGGCTGGGGCTGGGGCTGGGCTGGGGCCAAGGGTGGGGCTGGGGCAGGGCTGGGGCTGGGGCTGGAACCAAGTCTTGGGCAGGGCTGGGCCTGGGGCTGGGTCTGGGGCCAGGGCTGGGGCAAGGCTGGGGCTGGGCATTGACCGGGACTGGGCAGGGGTCGGGCTGGGGCAGGGGCTGGGCTGGGGACGAGGGTGGGGCAGGGCTGGGGCTGGGCATGGACCGGGACTGGGTAGGGGTAGGGCCGGGGCTGGGGGCTGGGCTGGGGCTGGGGGTGGGGCTGGGGTTGGGGCTGGGGCTGGGGCTGGGCTGGGGCTGGGGTTGGTTCCAGGGCTGGGGCTGGGCTGTGGCTGGAGCTGGGCTGGGGCTGAGGGTGGGGCTGGGGCTGGGCTTGTGCTGGCCTGGGGCCGGGGCTGTGACTGGGGCTGGGTCCAGGGCTGGGGCTGGGCTAGGGCAGGGCTGGGGCTGGGGCTGGGGCTGGGGCTGGGGCTGGGCTGGGGCTGGGTCCAGGGCAGGGGCTGGGCTGGGCTGGGGCTGGGGCCAGTGCTGGGGCCGGGGGTGGGGCTGGGGCTGGGGCTGGGAGTGGGACAGGGCTGGGGCAGGACTAGGCTTGAGGCTGGGCCTTGGGCTGGGGCTGGGTTGGTGCAGGGCTGGGGCTGGGGCTGGAACCATGGCTTGGGCAGGGCTGGGGCTGGGGCTGGGCTGGGGCCGAAGGTGGGGCTGAAGCTGGGGCTGAGGGCTGGGGCTGGACTAGGGCTGGGGCTGGGGCAGGGGCCGGGGCTGGGGACAGGGCTGGGGCCAGAGTTGGGGCAGGGCTGGGGCCGGGCTGGGGCTGGGTTCGGTGCAGGGCTGGGGCTGGGACTGGTTTCAGGGCAGAGGCTGGGCTGGGGCTAGGCTGGGGCAGGGCTGGGGATGGGCTGGGGCTGGGTCCAGGGTAGGGCTGGGGCTGGGGCAGGACTGGGGCCGGGCTGGGGCTGGGGCTGGGCTGAAGGCAGGGCTGGGGCAGGGCTGGGGATGGGGCCTCGAATGGGTCAGGACTGGGGCTGGGGCTGGGGCAGGGCTGGGACTGGGGCTGAGGCTGGGGCTGGGGCAGGGCTGGGGCTGGGACTGGGTCCAGAACTGGGGCAGGGCTGGGGCTGGGGCAGGGCTGGGGCTGGGGCAGGACTGGGCTGGGGGCCGGGACAGGGCTAGGGCAGAATTGGGCTGGGGATAGGGCTGAGGCTGGGGCAGGGCTGGGGTATGGCTGGGGCTGGGGCAGGCCTGGGGCTGGGCTGGGGCCGGGCTGGAGCTGGGCTGCGCTAAGGCTGGGGGCAGGGCTGGGCTAGGGCTGGGGGCAGGGCTGGGCTAGCGCTGGGCTGGGGGCAGGGCTGGGCTAGGGCTGGGGGCAGGGCTGGGCTAGCGCTGGTCTGGGGCCAATTCTGGGGCTGGGGATGGGGCAGGGCTGGGGCTGGGCTGGGGCGGGACTGGGCTGGGGGCATAGCTGGGGATGGGGCAGGGCTGGAGCCGGAGCTGGGGCCGGGGCTGGGAGCAGGGCTGGGACTGAGGTTGGGGTCGGGGCTGGGGCTGGGTTGGGGCCGGCGCTGAAGCAGGACTGGGCTGGAGGCTGGGCCTTGGGCTGGGGCTGGGGCCGGGGCTGGGGCAGGGCTGTGGCTGTGGCTGAGGCAGGGCTGGGCTAGGGCTGGGCTGGGGCCAGGGCTGCGGCTGGGGCTTGGTCCAGGGCTGGGGCTGGGGCTTGGTCCAGGGCTGGGGCTGGGCTGGGGCTGAGGGTGGGGCTGGGGCTGGGGCTGGGGCTGAGGGCAGGGCTGGGCTAGGGCTGAGGGTGGGGCTGGGGCTGGGGCTGCGGCTGGGCTGGGCTAGGGCTGGTCTGGGGCCAGGGCTGTGGCTGGGGCTTGGTCCAGGTCTGGGGCTGGGCTGGGGCTGGTGCTGGGGCTGGGCTGGGGCAGGGCTGGGGCTGGGGCTGGGCTGGGTCTGGGGCTGGGGCTGGGTCCGGGGCTGCGTCCAGGGCTGGGGCTGGGCGGTGGCTGGGGCTGGACTGGGGCAGGGCTGGGGCTGGGGCTGGGCTGTAGTAGGGCTGGGGCTGGGGCTGGGCTGGGGGCAGGAATGGGGCGGGGGCTGGGCTGGGTCCAGGGCTGAGGCAGGGCTGGGCTAGGGCTGGGCTGGGGACAGGGCTGGGGCCAGGCTGGGTCTGGGGCTGGACTGAGGGCAGGGCTGGGTCAGGGGGCTGGGCTGGGGCAGGACTGGGACTGGGGCAGGGGCACGGGCCGAGGCTGGGGACAGGGCTAGGGCTGGAGCTAGGGCAGGGCTGGGGCCAGGCTGCGGCTGGGTTTGGCTCAGGGCTGGGGCTTGGTCCAGGGCTGGGGCTGGGCTGAGGGCATGGCTGGGCTAGGCCTGGGGCTGGGGCATGGCTAGGTTAGGGCTGGGCTGAGGCCGGGGCTGGGTCCGGGCCTGGGGCTGGGCTGAGGGCAGGGCTGGGCTAGGGCTAGGGCTGGGGCTGGGTCAGGGCTGGGCTGGGTCCGGGGATGGGGCCGGGGGTGGGGCTGGGGCAGGGCTGGAGCCGGGGCTGGGGCCGGGGCTAGGGAAGGACTAGGTTGGAGGCTGGGCCATGGGCTGGGGCTGGGCTGGGGGTAGGGCTGGGGCTGGGGCTGGAACCAAGTCTATGGCTGGGCTGGGGCTGGGGCAGAACTGGGGCTGGGGCAGGGCTGGGGCCGGGGCTGGGGCTGGGGCTGTGGCTCGGGCAGGGCTGGGGCCTAGTCTGGGGCAGGGCTGGGGCCAGGCTGGGGCTGGGGCTGGGGTGAGGGCAGGACTGGGGCAGGGCTGGGGATGGGGGCTGGGCTGTGGCAGGACTGGGGCTGGGGCTGGCCTGGGGCTGGGCTGGGCTAGGGCTGGGGGCAGGGCTGGGCTAGCGCTGGGCTGAGGCCGAGTCTGGGGTTTGGGCTGGGGCAGGGCTGGGGCTGGGGCTGGGGCTGGGGGCAGGGCTGGGGCTGGGGCTTGGTCCAGGGCTGGGGCTGGGCTGGGGCTTGGTCCAGGGCTGGGGCTGGGCTGGGGCAGGGCTGGGGCCGGGGCTGGGGCAGGACTGGGGCTGGGACAGGACTGGGGCTGGGCTGTGGCTGTTGCTGGGGCTGGGCTGTGGCTGGGGCTGAGGCAGGGCTGGGGCAGGTCTGGGGCTGCGGCAGGGCTGGTGCCGGGGCTGAGGCTGGGCTAGGGTCTGGGCTGGGCCTGGGACAGGGCTGTGCCCGAGGCTGGGGCAGGGCTGGGGTAGGGCTGGAGTCGGGGCTGGGCCCGGGGCTGGGGCAGGACTAGGCTGGAGGCTGGGCCTTGGGCTGGGGCTGGGTTGGGGCAGGGCTGGGGCCGGGGCTGGAACCAAGTCTATGGCTGGGCTGGGGCTGGGGCGGGGACTGGAGCCGGGGCTGAGGCTGGGCTAGGGTCTGGGCTGGGGCCAGGGCTGCGACTGGGGCTGGGTCCAGGGCTGGGGCTGAGATGGGGCTGGGGCTTGGGCTGGGGCAGGGCTGGGGCTGGGGCTGGGCCAGGGCTTGGGCTGGGGCTGGGCTGGGTCCAGGGCTGGGGCTGGGGCTGGGTCCAGGGCTGGGGCTGGGCGGTGGCTGGGGCTGGGCTGGGGCAGGGCTGGGGCTGGGGCCGGGCTGGGGCCGAGGGTGGGGCTGGGCTGGGATCTGGGCTGGGCCTGGGGCAGGGCTGGGCCTGAGGATGGGGCAGGGCTGGAGTAGGGCTGGGGCTGGGGCTGGGCTGGGGGCAGGAATGGGGCGGGGGCTGGGCTGTGGCTGGGGCCAGGGCTGGGGCTGGGCTGGGGTAGGGCTGGGGTAGGGCTGGAGCCGGAGCTGGGGCCGGGGCTGGGAGCAGGGCTGGGACTGAGGTTGGGGTCGGGGCTGGGGCTGGGTTGGGGCCGGCGCTGAAGCAGGACTGGGCTGGAGGCTGGGCCTTGGGCTGGGGCTGGGCTGGGGCTGGGGCTGGGGCTGGGGCTGGGGCTGGGGCCGGGGCTGGGGCAGGGCTGTGGCTGTGGCTGAGGCAGGGCTGGGCTAGGGCTGGGCTGGGGCCAGGGCTGCGGCTGGGGCTTGGTCCAGGGCTGGGGCTGGGCTGGGGCTTGGTCCAGGGCTGGGGCTGGGCTGGGGCTGAGGGTGGGGCTGGGGCTGGGGCTGGGGCTGAGGGCAGGGCTGGGCTAGGGCTGAGGGTGGGGCTGGGGCTGGGGCTGCGGCTGGGCTGGGCTAGGGCTGGTCTGGGGCCAGGGCTGTGGCTGGGGCTTGGTCCAGGGCTGGGGCTGGGCTGGGGCTGGTGCTGGGGCTGGGCTGGGGCAGGGCTGGGGCTGGGGCTGGGCTGGGTCCGGGGCTGGGGCTGGGTCCGGGGCTGCGTCCAGGGCTGGGGCTGGGTGGTGGCTGGGGCTGGACTGGGGCAGGGCTGGGGCTGGACTGGGGCAGGGCTGGGGCTGGGGCTGGGCTGTAGTAGGGCTGGGGCTGGGCTGGGGGCAGGAATGGGGCGGGGGCTGGGCTGGGTCCAGGGCTGCGGCTAGGGCTTGGTCCAGGGCTGCTGCTGGGCTGGGGCTGGGGCTGGGCTGGGGCAGGGCTGGGGTTGGGGCTGGGCTGGGGCTGGGGCTTGGTCCAGGGCTGGGGCTGGGCGGTGGCTGGAGCTGGGCTGGGGCAGGGCTGGGGTTGGGGCTGGTCTGGGGACAAAGGTGGGGCTGGGCTGGAGTAGGGCCGTGGCTGGGACTGGGGCTGGGCTGCGGCTGGGTTGGGGGTGGGCTGGGGCTGGGGCTGGAACCAAGTCTATGGCTGGGCTGGGGCTGGGGCAGAACTGGGGCTGGGGCAGGGCTGGGGCCAGGGCTGGGGCTGGGGCTGTGGCTCGGGCAGGGCTGGGGCCTAGTCTGGGGCAGGGCTGGGGCCAGGCTGGGGCTGGGGCTGGGGTGAGGGCAGGACTGGGGCAGGGCTGGGGATGGGGGCTGGGCTGTGGCAGGACTGGGGCTGGGGCTGGCCTGGGGCTGGGCTGGGCTAGGGCTGGGGGCAGGGCTGGGGCCTAGTCTGGGGCAGGGCTGGGGCCAGGCTGGGGCTGGGGCTGGGGTGAGGGCAGGACTGGGGCAGGGCTGGGGATGGGGGCTGGGCTGTGGCAGGACTGGGGCTGGGGCTGGCCTGGGGCTGGGCTGGACTAGGGCTGGGGGCAGGGCTGGGCTAGCGCTGGGCTGAGGCCGAGTCTGGGGTTTGGGCTGGGGCAGGGCTGGGGCTGGGCTGGGGCTGGGGCTGGGGGCAGGGCTGGGGCTGGGGCTTGGTCCAGGGCTGGGGCTGGGCTGGGGCTTGGTCCAGGGCTGGGGCTGGGCTGGGGCTGGGGCTGGGCTGGGGCAGGGCTGGGGTTGGGGCTGGGCTGGGGCTGGGCGGTGGCTGGAGCTGGGCTGGGGCAGGGCTGGGGTTGGGGCTGGGCTGGGGACGAGGGTGGGGCTGGGCTGGAGTAGGGCTGGGGCTGGGACTGGGGCTGGGCTGCGGCTGGGTTGGGGCCGGCGCTGAAGCAGGACTGGGCTGGAGGCTGGGCCTTGGGCTGGGGCTGGGCTGGGGGCAGGGCTGGGGCTGGGGCGGGAACCAAGTCTATGGCTGGGCTGGGGCTGGGGCTGGGGCAGGACTGGGGCTGGGAGAAGGCTGGGGCTGGGCTGTGGCTGGGGCTGGGGCAGGGCTGGGGGCAGGTATGGGAGTGGGGCTGGACAGGGGCCGGGGCTGGGGCCGGGGCTGGGGCAGGACTGGGGCTGGGCTGTGGCTGTGGCTGGGGCAGGGCTGGGCTAGGGCTGGGGCCGGGGCTGGGGCCAGTGCTGGGAGCAGGGCTGGGACTGAGGTTGGGGCCGGGGCTGGGGCAGAGCTAGGCTGGAGGCTGGGCCTTGGGCTAGGGCTGGGCTGGGGGCAGGGCTGGGGCCAGGGCTGGAACCAAGTCTTGGGCAGGGCTGGGGCTGGGGCTGGGGCTGGGGCTGGGGCTGGGGCCGGGGCTGGGGCTGAGGCTGGGGATGGGGCAGCGCTGGGCTGTGCCTGGGGCTGGGGCAGGGTTGGGGCTGGGGCAGGGCTGGAGCCGGGGCCGGGGCTGGGTCCAGGGCTGGGGCTGGGGGCAGGACTGCGGCCGGGGCTGAGGCTGGGCTGGGGGCAGGGCTGGGGAAGGGGCTGGGGCTGGGGACAGGGCTGGGGCCGGAGCTGGGGCAGGCCTGGGGTTGGGGCTGGGCTGGGGCTGAGGGTGGGGCTGGGCTGGAGTAGGGCTGGGGCCGGGACTGGGGCTGGGCTGGGGCTGGGTTGGGGCCGGCGCTGAAGCAGGACTGGGCTGGAGGCTGGGCCTTGGGCTGGTGCTGGGCTGGGGGCAGGGCTGGGGCTGGGGCGGGAACCAAGTCTATGGCTGGGCTGGGGCTGGGGCTGGGGCAGGACTGGGGCTGGGAGAAGGCTGGGGCTGGGCTGTGGCTGGGGCTGGGGCAGGGCCGGGGGCAGGTATGGGAGTGGGGCTGGGCAGGGGCCGGGGCTGGGGCCGGGGCTGGGGCAGGACTGGGGCTGGGACAGGACTGGGGCTGGGCTGTGGCTGTTGCTGGGGCTGGGCTGTGGCTGGGGCTGAGGCAGGGCTGGGGCAGGCCTGGGGCTGCGGCAGGGCTGGTGCCGGGGCTGAGGCTGGGCTAGGGTCTGGGCTGGGCCTGGGACAGGGCTGTGCCCGAGGCTGGGGCAGGGCTGGGGTAGGGCTGGAGTCGGGGCTGGGCCCGGGGCTGGGGCAGGACTAGGCTGGAGGCTG
This sequence comes from Melanerpes formicivorus, assembly GCF_026170545.1. NCBI lineage: Eukaryota > Metazoa > Chordata > Aves > Piciformes > Picidae > Melanerpes > Melanerpes formicivorus. Next base: position 12,851 of record NW_027143169.1, read on the forward strand.
GGCCTTGGGCTGGGGCTGGGTTGGGGCAGGGCTGGGGCCGGGGCTGGAACCAAGTCTATGGCTGGGCTGGGGCTGGGGCAGAACTGGGGCTGGGGCAGGGCTGGGGCCGGGGCTGGGGCTGGGGCTGTGGCTCGGGCAGGGCTGGGGCCTAGTCTGGGGCAGGGCTGGGGCCAGGCTGGGGCTGGGGCTGGGGTGAGGGCAGGACTGGGGCAGGGCTGGGGATGGGGGCTGGGCTGTGGCAGGACTGGGGCTGGGGCTGGCCTGGGGCTGGGCTGGGCTAGGGCTGGGGGCAGGGCTGGGCTAGCGCTGGGCTGAGGCCGAGTCTGGGGTTTGGGCTGGGGCAGGGCTGGGGCTGGGGCTGGGGCTGGGGGCAGGGCTGGGGCTGGGGCTTGGTCCAGGGCTGGGGCTGGGCTGGGGCTTGGTCCAGGGCTGGGGCTGGGCTGGGGCAGGGCTGGGGCCGGGGCTGGGGCAGGACTGGGGCTGGGACAGGACTGGGGCTGGGCTGTGGCTGTTGCTGGGGCTGGGCTGTGGCTGGGGCTGAGGCAGGGCTGGGGCAGGTCTGGGGCTGCGGCAGGGCTGGTGCCGGGGCTGAGGCTGGGCTAGGGTCTGGGCTGGGCCTGGGACAGGGCTGTGCCCGAGGCTGGGGCAGGGCTGGGGTAGGGCTGGAGTCGGGGCTGGGCCCGGGGCTGGGGCAGGACTAGGCTGGAGGCTGGGCCTTGGGCTGGGGCTGGGTTGGGGCAGGGCTGGGGCCGGGGCTGGAACCAAGTCTATGGCTGGGCTGGGGCTGGGGCGGGGACTGGAGCCGGGGCTGAGGCTGGGCTAGGGTCTGGGCTGGGGCCAGGGCTGCGACTGGGGCTGGGTCCAGGGCTGGGGCTGAGATGGGGCTGGGGCTTGGGCTGGGGCAGGGCTGGGGCTGGGGCTGGGCCAGGGCTTGGGCTGGGGCTGGGCTGGGTCCAGGGCTGGGGCTGGGGCTGGGTCCAGGGCTGGGGCTGGGCGGTGGCTGGGGCTGGGCTGGGGCAGGGCTGGGGCTGGGGCCGGGCTGGGGCCGAGGGTGGGGCTGGGCTGGGATCTGGGCTGGGCCTGGGGCAGGGCTGGGCCTGAGGATGGGGCAGGGCTGGAGTAGGGCTGGGGCTGGGGCTGGGCTGGGGGCAGGAATGGGGCGGGGGCTGGGCTGTGGCTGGGGCCAGGGCTGGGGCTGGGCTGGGGTAGGGCTGGGGTAGGGCTGGAGCCGGAGCTGGGGCCGGGGCTGGGAGCAGGGCTGGGACTGAGGTTGGGGTCGGGGCTGGGGCTGGGTTGGGGCCGGCGCTGAAGCAGGACTGGGCTGGAGGCTGGGCCTTGGGCTGGGGCTGGGCTGGGGCTGGGGCTGGGGCTGGGGCTGGGGCTGGGGCCGGGGCTGGGGCAGGGCTGTGGCTGTGGCTGAGGCAGGGCTGGGCTAGGGCTGGGCTGGGGCCAGGGCTGCGGCTGGGGCTTGGTCCAGGGCTGGGGCTGGGCTGGGGCTTGGTCCAGGGCTGGGGCTGGGCTGGGGCTGAGGGTGGGGCTGGGGCTGGGGCTGGGGCTGAGGGCAGGGCTGGGCTAGGGCTGAGGGTGGGGCTGGGGCTGGGGCTGCGGCTGGGCTGGGCTAGGGCTGGTCTGGGGCCAGGGCTGTGGCTGGGGCTTGGTCCAGGGCTGGGGCTGGGCTGGGGCTGGTGCTGGGGCTGGGCTGGGGCAGGGCTGGGGCTGGGGCTGGGCTGGGTCCGGGGCTGGGGCTGGGTCCGGGGCTGCGTCCAGGGCTGGGGCTGGGTGGTGGCTGGGGCTGGACTGGGGCAGGGCTGGGGCTGGACTGGGGCAGGGCTGGGGCTGGGGCTGGGCTGTAGTAGGGCTGGGGCTGGGCTGGGGGCAGGAATGGGGCGGGGGCTGGGCTGGGTCCAGGGCTGCGGCTAGGGCTTGGTCCAGGGCTGCTGCTGGGCTGGGGCTGGGGCTGGGCTGGGGCAGGGCTGGGGTTGGGGCTGGGCTGGGGCTGGGGCTTGGTCCAGGGCTGGGGCTGGGCGGTGGCTGGAGCTGGGCTGGGGCAGGGCTGGGGTTGGGGCTGGTCTGGGGACAAAGGTGGGGCTGGGCTGGAGTAGGGCCGTGGCTGGGACTGGGGCTGGGCTGCGGCTGGGTTGGGGGTGGGCTGGGGCTGGGGCTGGAACCAAGTCTATGGCTGGGCTGGGGCTGGGGCAGAACTGGGGCTGGGGCAGGGCTGGGGCCAGGGCTGGGGCTGGGGCTGTGGCTCGGGCAGGGCTGGGGCCTAGTCTGGGGCAGGGCTGGGGCCAGGCTGGGGCTGGGGCTGGGGTGAGGGCAGGACTGGGGCAGGGCTGGGGATGGGGGCTGGGCTGTGGCAGGACTGGGGCTGGGGCTGGCCTGGGGCTGGGCTGGGCTAGGGCTGGGGGCAGGGCTGGGCTAGCGCTGGGCTGAGGCCGAGTCTGGGGTTTGGGCTGGGGCAGGGCTGGGGCTGGGGCTGGGGCTGGGGGCAGGGCTGGGGCTGGGGCTTGGTCCAGGGCTGGGGCTGGGCTGGGGCTTGGTCCAGGGCTGGGGCTGGGCTGGGGCAGGGCTGGGGCCGGGGCTGGGGCAGGACTGGGGCTGGGACAGGACTGGGGCTGGGCTGTGGCTGTTGCTGGGGCTGGGCTGTGGCTGGGGCTGAGGCAGGGCTGGGGCAGGTCTGGGGCTGCGGCAGGGCTGGTGCCGGGGCTGAGGCTGGGCTAGGGTCTGGGCTGGGCCTGGGACAGGGCTGTGCCCGAGGCTGGGGCAGGGCTGGGGTAGGGCTGGAGTCGGGGCTGGGCCCGGGGCTGGGGCAGGACTAGGCTGGAGGCTGGGCCTTGGGCTGGGGCTGGGTTGGGGCAGGGCTGGGGCCGGGGCTGGAACCAAGTCTATGGCTGGGCTGGGGCTGGGGCGGGGACTGGAGCCGGGGCTGAGGCTGGGCTAGGGTCTGGGCTGGGGCCAGGGCTGCGACTGGGGCTGGGTCCAGGGCTGGGGCTGAGATGGGGCTGGGGCTTGGGCTGGGGCAGGGCTGGGGCTGGGGCTGGGCCAGGGCTTGGGCTGGGGCTGGGCTGGGTCCAGGGCTGGGGCTGGGGCTGGGTCCAGGGCTGGGGCTGGGCGGTGGCTGGGGCTGGGCTGGGGCAGGGCTGGGGCTGGGGCCGGGCTGGGGCCGAGGGTGGGGCTGGGCTGGGATCTGGGCTGGGCCTGGGGCAGGGCTGGGCCTGAGGATGGGGCAGGGCTGGAGTAGGGCTGGGGCTGGGGCTGGGCTGGGGGCAGGAATGGGGCGGGGGCTGGGCTGTGGCTGGGGCCAGGGCTGGGGCTGGGCTGGGGTAGGGCTGGGGTAGGGCTGGAGCCGGAGCTGGGGCCGGGGCTGGGAGCAGGGCTGGGACTGAGGTTGGGGTCGGGGCTGGGGCTGGGTTGGGGCCGGCGCTGAAGCAGGACTGGGCTGGAGGCTGGGCCTTGGGCTGGGGCTGGGCTGGGGCTGGGGCTGGGGCTGGGGCTGGGGCTGGGGCCGGGGCTGGGGCAGGGCTGTGGCTGTGGCTGAGGCAGGGCTGGGCTAGGGCTGGGCTGGGGCCAGGGCTGCGGCTGGGGCTTGGTCCAGGGCTGGGGCTGGGCTGGGGCTTGGTCCAGGGCTGGGGCTGGGCTGGGGCTGAGGGTGGGGCTGGGGCTGGGGCTGGGGCTGAGGGCAGGGCTGGGCTAGGGCTGAGGGTGGGGCTGGGGCTGGGGCTGCGGCTGGGCTGGGCTAGGGCTGGTCTGGGGCCAGGGCTGTGGCTGGGGCTTGGTCCAGGGCTGGGGCTGGGCTGGGGCTGGTGCTGGGGCTGGGCTGGGGCAGGGCTGGGGCTGGGGCTGGGCTGGGTCCGGGGCTGGGGCTGGGTCCGGGGCTGCGTCCAGGGCTGGGGCTGGGTGGTGGCTGGGGCTGGACTGGGGCAGGGCTGGGGCTGGACTGGGGCAGGGCTGGGGCTGGGGCTGGGCTGTAGTAGGGCTGGGGCTGGGCTGGGGGCAGGAATGGGGCGGGGGCTGGGCTGGGTCCAGGGCTGCGGCTAGGGCTTGGTCCAGGGCTGCTGCTGGGCTGGGGCTGGGGCTGGGCTGGGGCAGGGCTGGGGTTGGGGCTGGGCTGGGGCTGGGGCTTGGTCCAGGGCTGGGGCTGGGCGGTGGCTGGAGCTGGGCTGGGGCAGGGCTGGGGTTGGGGCTGGTCTGGGGACAAAGGTGGGGCTGGGCTGGAGTAGGGCCGTGGCTGGGACTGGGGCTGGGCTGCGGCTGGGTTGGGGGTGGGCTGGGGCTGGGGCTGGAACCAAGTCTATGGCTGGGCTGGGGCTGGGGCAGAACTGGGGCTGGGGCAGGGCTGGGGCCAGGGCTGGGGCTGGGGCTGTGGCTCGGGCAGGGCTGGGGCCTAGTCTGGGGCAGGGCTGGGGCCAGGCTGGGGCTGGGGCTGGGGTGAGGGCAGGACTGGGGCAGGGCTGGGGATGGGGGCTGGGCTGTGGCAGGACTGGGGCTGGGGCTGGCCTGGGGCTGGGCTGGGCTAGGGCTGGGGGCAGGGCTGGGGCCTAGTCTGGGGCAGGGCTGGGGCCAGGCTGGGGCTGGGGCTGGGGTGAGGGCAGGACTGGGGCAGGGCTGGGGATGGGGGCTGGGCTGTGGCAGGACTGGGGCTGGGGCTGGCCTGGGGCTGGGCTGGACTAGGGCTGGGGGCAGGGCTGGGCTAGCGCTGGGCTGAGGCCGAGTCTGGGGTTTGGGCTGGGGCAGGGCTGGGGCTGGGCTGGGGCTGGGGCTGGGGGCAGGGCTGGGGCTGGGGCTTGGTCCAGGGCTGGGGCTGGGCTGGGGCTTGGTCCAGGGCTGGGGCTGGGCTGGGGCTGGGGCTGGGCTGGGGCAGGGCTGGGGTTGGGGCTGGGCTGGGGCTGGGCGGTGGCTGGAGCTGGGCTGGGGCAGGGCTGGGGTTGGGGCTGGGCTGGGGACGAGGGTGGGGCTGGGCTGGAGTAGGGCTGGGGCTGGGACTGGGGCTGGGCTGCGGCTGGGTTGGGGCCGGCGCTGAAGCAGGACTGGGCTGGAGGCTGGGCCTTGGGCTGGGGCTGGGCTGGGGGCAGGGCTGGGGCTGGGGCGGGAACCAAGTCTATGGCTGGGCTGGGGCTGGGGCTGGGGCAGGACTGGGGCTGGGAGAAGGCTGGGGCTGGGCTGTGGCTGGGGCTGGGGCAGGGCTGGGGGCAGGTATGGGAGTGGGGCTGGACAGGGGCCGGGGCTGGGGCCGGGGCTGGGGCAGGACTGGGGCTGGGCTGTGGCTGTGGCTGGGGCAGGGCTGGGCTAGGGCTGGGGCCGGGGCTGGGGCCAGTGCTGGGAGCAGGGCTGGGAGTGAGGTTGGGGCCGGGGCTGGGGCAGAGCTAGGCTGGAGGCTGGGCCTTGGGCTAGGGCTGGGCTGGGGGCAGGGCTGGGGCCAGGGCTGGAACCAAGTCTTGGGCAGGGCTGGGGCTGGGGCTGGGGCTGGGGCTGGGGCTGGGGCTGGGGCTGGGGCCGGGGCTGGGGCTGAGGCTGGGGATGGGGCAGCGCTGGGCTGTGCCTGGGGCTGGGGCAGGGTTGGGGCTGGGGCAGGGCTGGAGCCGGGGCCGGGGCTGGGTCCAGGGCTGGGGCTGGGGCAGGACTGCGGCCGGGGCTGAGGCTGGGCTGGGGGCAGGGCTGGGGAAGGGGCTGGGGCTGGGGACAGGGCTGGGGCCGGAGCTGGGGCAGGCCTGGGGTTGGGGCTGGGCTGGGGCTGAGGGTGGGGCTGGGCTGGAGTAGGGCTGGGGCCGGGACTGGGGCTGGGCTGGGGCTGGGTTGGGGCCGGCGCTGAAGCAGGACTGGGCTGGAGGCTGGGCCTTGGGCTGGTGCTGGGCTGGGGGCAGGGCTGGGGCTGGGGCGGGAACCAAGTCTATGGCTGGGCTGGGGCTGGGGCTGGGGCAGGACTGGGGCTGGGAGAAGGCTGGGGCTGGGCTGTGGCTGGGGCTGGGGCAGGGCCGGGGGCAGGTATGGGAGTGGGGCTGGGCAGGGGCCGGGGCTGGGGCCGGGGCTGGGGCAGGACTGGGGCTGGGACAGGACTGGGGCTGGGCTGTGGCTGTTGCTGGGGCTGGGCTGTGGCTGGGGCTGAGGCAGGGCTGGGGCAGGCCTGGGGCTGCGGCAGGGCTGGTGCCGGGGCTGAGGCTGGGCTAGGGTCTGGGCTGGGCCTGGGACAGGGCTGTGCCCGAGGCTGGGGCAGGGCTGGGGTAGGGCTGGAGTCGGGGCTGGGCCCGGGGCTGGGGCAGGACTAGGCTGGAGGCTGGGCCTTGGGCTGGGGCTGGGTTGGGGCAGGGCTGGGGCCGGGGCTGGAACCAAGTCTATGGCTGGGCTGGGGCTGGGGCGGGGACTGGAGCCGGGGCTGAGGCTGGGCTAGGGTCTGGGCTGGGGCCAGGGCTGCGACTGGGGCTGGGTCCAGGGCTGGGGCTGAGATGGGGCTGGGGCTGGGCTGGGGCAGGGCTGGGGCTGGGGCTGGGCCAGGGCTTGGGCTGGGGCTGGGCTGGGTCCAGGGCTGGGGCTGGGGCTGGGTCCAGGGCTGGGGCTGGGCGGTGGCTGGGGCTGGGCTGGGGCCGGGCTGGGGCCGAGGGTGGGGCTGGGCTGGGATCTGGGCTGGGCCTGGGGCAGGGCTGGGCCTGAGGATGGGGCAGGGCTGGAGTAGGGCTGGGGCTGGGGCTGGGCTGGGGGCAGGAATGGGGCGGGGGCTGGGCTGTGGCTGGGGCCAGGGCTGGGGCTGGGCTGGGGTAGGGCTGGGGTAGGGCTGGAGCCGGAGCTGGGGCCGGGGCTGGGAGCAGGGCTGGGACTGAGGTTGGGGCCGGGGCTGGGGCTGGGTTGGGGCCGGCGCTGAAGCAGGACTGGGCTGGAGGCTGGGCCTTGGGCTGGGGCTGGGGCTGGGGCAGGACTTGGGCAGGGCTGGGGCTGGGGCTGGGCTGTGGCTGGGTCTGGCCTGGGGCTGGGGCTGAGGGCAGGGCTGGTCTAGGGCTGGGGGTGGGGAAGGGCTGGGGCTGGGCTGAGGGCAGGGCTGGGGGAGGGCTGGGGTTGGGGCTGGGGACGGGGCAGGGCTGGGGGAGGGCAGGGGATGGGGGCTGGCATGGGGCAGGTCTGGGGCTGGGACAGGGCTAGGGCTGGAGCTGGGGCAGGCCTGGGGCCGGGCTGGGGCTGGCTTCGGGGCAGGGCTGGGGCTGGGTCCAGGGCTGGGGCTGGGCTGAGGGTAGGGCTGGGACTGGGTCCAGGGCTGGGGCTGGGCTGTGGGTGGGGCTGGGACTGGGTCCAGTGCTGTGGCTGGGCTGTGGCTGGGGCTGGGGCTGGGGCAGGGCTGGGGGCAGGGATGGGAGTGGGGCTGGGCAGGGGCCAGGGCTGGGGCCGTGGGTGGGGCTGGGGCTGGGGCTGGGCTGTGGCTGGGGCTGGGGCAGGGCTGGGCTAGGGCTGGGGCCGGGGATGGGGCCAGTGCTGGGAGCAGGGCTGGGACTGAGGTTGGGGCCGGGGCTGGGGCAGAGCTAGGCTGGATGCTGGGCCTTGGGCTAGGGCTGGGCTGGGGGCAGGGCTGGGGCCAGGGCTGCGGCTGGGGCTTGGTCCAGGGCTGGGGCTGGGCTGGGGCTTGGTCCAGGGCTGGGGCTGGGCTGGGGCTGAGGGTGGGGCTGGGGCTGGGGCTGGGGCTGGGGCTGAGGGCAGGGCTGGGCTAGGGCTGAGGGTGGGGCTGGGGCTGGGGCTGCGGCTGGGCTGGGCTAGGGCTGGTCTGGGGCTAGGGCTGTGGCTGGGGCTTGGTCCAGGGCGGGGGCTGGGCTGGGGCTGGTGCTGGGGCTGGGCTGGGGCAGGGCTGGGGCTGGGGCTGGGCTGGGTCCGGGGCTGGGGCTGGGGCCGGGGCTGCGTCCAGGGCTGGGGCTGGGCGGTGGCTGGGGCTGGACTGGGGCAGGGCTGGGGCTGGGGCTGGGCTGTAGTAGGGCTGGGGCTGGGGCTGGGCTGGGGGCAGGAATGGGGCGGGGGCTGGGCTGGGTCCAGGGCTGAGGCAGGGCTGGGCTAGGGCTGGGCTGGGGACAGGGCTGGGGCCAGGCTGGGTCTGGGGCTGGACTGAGGGCAGGGCTGGGTCAGGGGGCTGGGCTGGGGCAGGACTGGGACTGGGGCAGGGACACGGGCCAAGGCTGGGGACAGGGCTAGGGCTGGAGCTAGGGCAGGGCGGGGGCCAGGCTGCGGCTGGGTTTGGCTCAGGGGTGGGGCTTGGTCCAGGGCTGGGGCTGGGCTGAGGGCACGGCTGGGCTAGGCCTGGGGCTGGGGCATGGCTAGGTTAGGGCTGGGCTGAGGCCGGGGCTGGGTCCGGGCCTGGGGCTGGGCTGAGGGCAGGGCTGGGCTAGGGCTAGGGCTGGGGCTGGGTCAGGGCTGGGCTGGGTCCGGGGATGGGGCCGGGGGTGGGGCTGGGGCAGGGCTGGAGCCGGGGCTGGGGCCGGGGCTAGGGCAGGACTAGGTTGGAGGCTGGGCTTTGGGCTGGGGCTGGGCTGGAGGCAGGGCTGGGGCTGGGGCTGGAACCAAGTCTATGGCTGGGCTGGGGCTGGGGCAGAACTGGGGCTGGGGCAGGGCTGGGGCCGGGGCTGGGGCTGGGGCTGGGGCTCGGGCAGGACTGGGGCAGGGCTGGGGATGGGGGCTGGGCTGTGGCAGGACTGGGGCTGGGGCTGGAGCCGGGGCTGGGGCCGGGGCTAGGGAAGGACTAGGTTGGAGGCTGGGCCTTGGGCTGGGGCTGGGCTGGGTGTAGGGCTGGGGCTGGGGCTGGAACCAAGTCTATGGCTGGGCTGGGGCTGGGGCTGGGGCCGGGGCTGGGGCTGGGGCAGAACTGGGGCTGGGGCAGGGCTGGGGCCGGGGCTGGGGCTGGGTCTGTGGCTCGGGCAGGGCTGGGGCCTAGTGTGGGGCAGGGCTGGGGCCAGGCTGGGGCTGGGGCTGGGGTGAGGGCAGGACTGGGGCAGGGCTGGGGATGGGGGCTGGGCTGTGGCAGGACTGGGGCTGGGGCTGGCCTGGGGCTGGGCTGGGCTAGGGCTGGGGGCTTGGCTGGGCTAGCGCTGGGCTGAGGCCGAGTCTGGGGTTTGGGCTGGGGCAGGGCTGGGGCTGGGCTGGGGCTGGGGGCAGGGCTGGGGCTGGGCTGGGGCTGGGCTGGGGGCAGGAATGGGGCGGGGGGCTGGGTCCAGGGCTGCGGCTGGGGCTGGGCTGGGGCTGGGCTGGGGCTGGGGCTGGGTCCAGGGCTGCGGCTGGGCTGGGGCTGGGCTGGGGCTTGGTCCAGGGCTGGGGCTGGGCTGGGGCTGGGGCTGGGCTGGGGCAGGGCTGGGGTTGGGGCTGGGCTGGGGCTGGGGCTTGGTCCAGGGCTGGGGCTGGGCTGGGGCTGGTGCTGGGGCTGGGCTGGGGCTGGGCTGGGTCCGGGGCTGGGGCTAGGTCCAGGGCTGCGGCTGGGTCCGGGGCTGCGGCTGGGGCTTGGTCCAGGGCTGGGGCTGGGCTGGGGCAGGGCTGGGGTTGGGGCTGGGCTGGGGCTGGGGCTTGGTCCAGGGCTGGGGCTGGGCAGTGGCTGGAGCTGGGCTGGGGCAGGGCTGGGGTTGGGGCTGGGCTGGGGCCGAGGGTGGGGCTGGGCTGGAGTAGGGCTGGGGCTGGGACTGGGGCTGGGCTGCGGCTGGGTTGGGGCCGGCGCTGAAGCAGGACAGGGTGGAGGCTGGGCCTTGGGCTGGGGCTGGGCTGGGGGCAGGGCTGAGGTTGGGGCGGAAACCAAGTCTATGGCTGGGCTGGGGATGGGGCTGGGGCAGGACTGGGGCTGGGAGAAGGCTGGGGCTGGGCTGTGGCTGGGGCTGGGGCAGGGCTGGGGGCAGGTATGGGAGTGGGGCTGGGCAGGGGCCGGGACTGGGGCCGGGGCTGGGGCAGGACTGGGGCTGGGCTGTGGCTGTGGCTGTGGCTGTGCCTGGGCTGTGGCTGTGGCTGAGTCAGGGCTTTGGCTGGGGCTGGGGCAGGGCTTGGGCTGGGCTGGGGATGGGGCCGGGGCTGGGGCTGAGGCTGGGGATGGGGCAGCGCTGGGCCGTGCCTCCGGCTGGGGGCAGGGTTGGGGCTGGGGCAGGGCTGGGGCCGGGACTGGGGCTGAGGCTGGGGATGGGGCAGGGCTGGGCCGTGCCTGGGGCTGGGGCAGGGTTGGGGCTGAGCTGGGGCTGGGGTTTGGCTGGGGCTGGGCTGGGGCTGGGCTGGGGCTGGGCTGGGGCTGGGGAAGGGGTTGGGGCTGGGCTGGAGCCGGGGCTGGGACTGGGGCTGGGCTGGGTCTAGGGCTGGGGCTGTGCTGGTGCTGTGCTGGGGGTGGGCTGTGGACTAGGGCTGGGGCAGGGCTGACATAGGGCTGGGGCTGGGCTGGGGGCAGGGGCTGGGGCCTGTGGTAGGGCTGGGACTGAGGTTGGGGCCGGGGCTGGGGCTGGAGTAGGCTGGGGGCTGGGCCTTGGGCTGGGGCAGAGGGCAGGTCTGGGCTGGGGGCATGGCTGGGGCTGGGTTGGGTGCAGGGCTGTGGCTGGGGCTGGGGCCGGGGTTGGGGCAGGACTGAGGCTGGGGCAGGGCTAGGGCTGTGGCTGGGGCTGGGGCTTGGCTGAGGGCAGGGCTGGGGCTGGGGCTGGGGCTGGGCTGGGGCTGGTCCGGGGCAGGAATGGGGCTGGGGCAGGTCTGGGCTGGGGCCAGGGATGGGGCCGTGAGTGGGGCTTGGCTGGGGCTGGGGCTGGGGCAGGGGCCGGGGCTGGGGACAGGGCTGGGGCAGGGCTGGGGCTGGGTCTGGGGCCGGGGCAGGGGCAGGGCTGGGGCAGGGCTGGAACTGGGGCTGGGCTGGGGCCAAGGTTGGGGCTGGGGCTGGGCTGGTGGCGAGGGTGGGGCTGGGGCTGGGGCTGCGGACAGGGCTGGGGTTAGGGCTGAGGTAGGGGTAGGGCTGGGGCTGGATTGGGGCTTGGGCTGGGGCAGGACTAGGCTTGAGGCTGGGCCTTGGGCTGGGGCTGGGTTGGCGCAGGGCTGGGGCTGGGGGTGGAACCAAGGCATGGGCAGGGCTGGGGCTGGGGCTGGAGCCAGGGCTGGGGCAGGGCTGTGGCTGGGGTTGGAGACAGGGCTGGAGCCAGGCTGGGTCTGGGGCTGGGCTGACAGCAGGGCTGGGGCTGGGGGCTGGGCTGGGGCAGGACTGGGACTAGGGCAGGGGCACGGGCTGAGGCTGGGGACAGGGCTAGGGCTGGAGCTAGGGCAGGGCTGGGGCCAGGCAGGGGCTGGGTTTGGCTCAGGGCTAAGGCTTGGTCCAGGGCTGGGGCTGAGCTGAAGGCAGGGTTCGGTGCAGGCCTGGGTCTGGGTAGGGCGGGGGACTGGGGCAGGGCTGGGCTACGGCTGGGCTGGGACCGGGGATGGGTCGGGGGGTGGGGCTGGGGCTGGGGCAGTGCTGGGCCTGGGATGGGAATGAGGCTGGGGTGGGGCTGGGGCTGGGTCCAGGGCTGGGGCTGGGCTGGGGCTGGGACTGGGGCAGGGCTAGGGCTGGGCTGGGGGCAAGGATGGGGTTTGGGCTGGGGCTGGGGCAGGGCTCGGGCTGGGCTCGGACCGGGGCTGGGCTGGGGTAGGGCTGGCACAGGGCTGGGCCGGGGCAGGGCTGGGGCTGGGGCAGGGCTGGGCTGGGGCCGGGGATGGGGCCGTGAGTGGGGCTTGGCTGGGGCTGGGGCTGGGGCTGGGGCTGGGGCTGGGCTGGGGCTGGGCTGGGGCTGGGGAAGGGGTTGGGGCTGGGCTGGAGCCGGGGCTGGGACTGGGGCTGGGCTGGGTCTAGGGCTGGGGCTGTGCTGGTGCTGTGCTGGGGGTGGGCTGTGGACTAGGGCTGGGGCAGGGCTGACATAGGGCTGGGGCTGGGCTGGGGGCAGGGGCTGGGGCCTGTGGTAGGGCTGGGACTGAGGTTGGGGCCGGGGCTGGGGCTGGAGTAGGCTGGGGGCTGGGCCTTGGGCTGGGGCAGAGGGCAGGTCTGGGCTGGGGGCATGGCTGGGGCTGGGTTGGGTGCAGGGCTGTGGCTGGGGCTGGGGCCGGGGTTGGGGCAGGACTGAGGCTGGGGCAGGGCTAGGGCTGTGGCTGGGGCTGGGGCTTGGCTGAGGGCAGTGTTGGGGCTGGGGTTGGAACCAAGGCATGGGCAGGGCTGGGGCTGGGATGGGGCAAGGCTGGGGCTGGGGCTGGGTCCAGGGCAGGGGCTGGGGCCGAGGCTGGGGCTGGGCTGGGGCTGGGCTGCGGCTGGGGCCGGGGCTGGGGCTGGGGCTGGGCTGGGGCTGGGCTGGGGCTGGGGCCGGGGCTGGGCTGGGGCAGGGCTGGGGCTGGGGCTGGGGCTGCGCTGGGGCTGGGGCCGGGTCTGCGACTGGGGCTGGGTCCAGGGCTGGGGCTGGGCTGTGGCTGGGGCTGGGCTGGGGCAGGGCTGGGGCTGGGCTGGGGCTGGGCTGGGGCTGGGTCCGGGGCTGCGACTGGGGCTGGGTCCAGGGCTGGGGCTGGGCTGTGGCTGGGGCTGGGCCGGGGCAGGGCTTGGGTAGGGGCTGGGCTGGGGCCGAGGGTGGGGCTGGGGCAGGGGCAGGGGCTGGGGACAGGGCTGGGGCCAGAGCTGGGGCAGGGCTGGGGCCGGGCTGGGGCTGGGTTCGGTGCAGGCCTGGGTCTGGGTAGGGCGGGGACTGGGGCAGGGCTGGGCTACGGCTGGGCTGGGACCGGGGATGGGTCCAGGGGTGGGGCTGGGGCTGGGGCAGTGCTGGGCCTGGGCTGGGGATGAGTCTGGGGTGGGGCTGGGGCTGGATCCAGGGCTGGGGCTGGGCTGGGGCTGGGACTGGGGCAGGCCTAGGGCTGGGCTGGGGGCAAGGATGGGATTTGGGCTGGGGTTGGGCCAGGGCTTGGGCTGGGCTGGGACCAGGGCTGGGCTGGGGTAGGGCTGGCACAGGGCTGGGCTGGGGCAGGGCTGGGGCTGGGTGGTGGCTGGGGCTGGGCTGGGCCTGGGGCTGTGTCCAAGGTGGGGCTGTGGCCGGAGCTGGGGCAGGACTGGGGCCGGGCTGGGGCTGGGGCTGGGTACAGGGCAGGGGCTGGACTGGGGCTGGGGCTAGGCTGGGGCAGGGCTGGGGCTGGGCTGGGGCTGGGGCTGGGTCCAAGGTGGGGCTGGGGCCGGGGCTGGGGCAGGACTGGGGCCGGGCTGGGGCTGGGGCTGGGCTGAGGGTAGGGCTGGGGCAGGGCTGGGGCTGGGGCTGGGCTGGGGCTGGGTCCAGGGCTGTGGCTGGCCTGTGGCTGGAGCTGGGCTGGGGCTGAGGGTGGGGCTGGGGCTGGGCTAGGGCTGGGCTGGGGCCGGGGCTGTGACTGGGGCTGGGGCTGGGCTAGGGCAGGGCTGGGGCTGGGGCTGTGGCTGGGCTAGGGCAGGGCTGAGGCTGGGGCTGGAGCTGGGCTGGGGCTGAGGGTGGGGCTGGGTCGGGGCTGAGGGTGGGGCTGGGTCTGGGCTAGGGCTGGGCTGGGGCTGGGGCTGGGCTGGGGCAGGCCTGGGGCTGGGGCTGGGGCTGGGCTGGGGCTGGGTCCAGGGCAGGGGCTGGGCTGGGGCTGGGGCTGGTCTAGGGCAGGGCTGGGGCTGGGGCAGGGCGGGGGCTGTGGCTGGTCTGTGGCTGAAGCTGGGCTGGGGCCGGGGTTGGGGCCGGGGTTGGGGCTGGGGCTGGGGCTGGGCTGGGGGAACGGATGGGGCTGGGGCTGGGGCTGGGTCTGGGGCTTGGGCTGGGGCAGGGCTGGGCCTGGGCTGGCGATGAGGCTATGGTGGGGCTGGGGCTGGGTCCAGGGCAGGGGCTGGACTGGGGCTGCGGCTTGGCTGGGGCAGGGGCTTGGTCCAGGGCTGGGGCTGGGCTGGGGCCGAGGGTGGGGCTGGGGCAGGGCTGGGGCTGGGGCTGGAACCAAGCCTTGGGCAGGGCTGGGGCTGGGGCTGGGGCCGGGGCTGGGGCAGGGCTGGGGCTGGGCATGGACCGGGACTGGGCAGGCGTAGGGCCGGGGCTGGGGATTGGGCAGGGGCTGGGGTTGGGCTGGGGCTGGGGCTGGGGCTGCGCTGGGGCTGGGGTTGGGTCCAGGGCTGGGGCAGGGCTGTGGCTGGGGCTGGGGCTGGGCTAGGGCAGGGCTGGGGATGGGTCTGGGCTGTGGCTGGGGCTGGCCCGGGGCCAGGGCTGCGACTGGGGCTGGGGCTGGGCTAGGGCAGGGCTGGGGCTGGGGCTGGGGCTGGGGCTGGGGCTGGGCTGGGGCTGGGTCCAGGGCAGGGGCTGGGCTGGGCTGGGGCTGGGGCCAGGGCTGGGGCCGGGGGTGGGGCTGGGGCTGGGGCGGGGAGTGGGACAGGGCTGGGGCAGGACTAGGCTTGAGGCTGGGCCTTGGGCTGGGGCTGGGTTGGTGCAGGGCTGGGGCTGGGGCTGGAACCATGGCTTGGGCAGGGCTGGGGCTGGGGCTGGGCTGGGGGCCGAAGGTGGGGCTGAAGCTGGGGCTGAGGGCTGGGGCTGGACTAGGGCTGGGGCTGGGGCAGGGGCCGGGGCTGGGGACAGGGCTGGGGCCAGAGTTGGGGCAGGGCTGGGGCCGGGCTGGGGCTGGGTTCGGTGCAGGGCTGGGGCTGGGACTGGTTTCAGGGCAGAGGCTGGGCTGGGGCTAGGCTGGGGCAGGGCTGGGGATGGGCTGGGGCTGGGTCCAGGGTAGGGCTGGGGCTGGGGCAGGACTGGGGCCGGGCTGGGGCTGGGGCTGGGCTGAAGGCAGGGCTGGGGCAGGGCTGGGGATGGGGCCTCGAATGGGTCAGGACTGGGGCTGGGGCTGGGGCAGGGCTGGGACTGGGGCTGAGGCTGGGGCTGGGGCAGGGCTGGGGCTGGGACTGGGTCCAGAACTGGGGCAGGGCTGGGGCTGGGGCAGGGCTGGGGCTGGGGCAGGACTGGGCTGGGGGCCGGGACAGGGCTAGGGCAGAATTGGGCTGGGGATAGGGCTGAGGCTGGGGCAGGGCTGGGGTATGGCTGGGGCTGGGGCAGGCCTGGGGCTGGGCTGGGGCCGGGCTGGAGCTGGGCTGCGCTAAGGCTGGGGGCAGGGCTGGGCTAGGGCTGGGGGCAGGGCTGGGCTAGCGCTGGGCTGGGGGCAGGGCTGGGCTAGGGCTGGGGGCAGGGCTGGGCTAGCGCTGGTCTGGGGCCAATTCTGGGGCTGGGGATGGGGCAGGGCTGGGGCTGGGCTGGGGCGGGACTGGGCTGGGGGCATAGCTGGGGATGGGGCAGGGCTGGAGCCGGAGCTGGGGCCGGGGCTGGGAGCAGGGCTGGGACTGAGGTTGGGGTCGGGGCTGGGGCTGGGTTGGGGCCGGCGCTGAAGCAGGACTGGGCTGGAGGCTGGGCCTTGGGCTGGGGCTGGGGCCGGGGCTGGGGCAGGGCTGTGGCTGTGGCTGAGGCAGGGCTGGGCTAGGGCTGGGCTGGGGCCAGGGCTGCGGCTGGGGCTTGGTCCAGGGCTGGGGCTGGGGCTTGGTCCAGGGCTGGGGCTGGGCTGGGGCTGAGGGTGGGGCTGGGGCTGGGGCTGGGGCTGAGGGCAGGGCTGGGCTAGGGCTGAGGGTGGGGCTGGGGCTGGGGCTGCGGCTGGGCTGGGCTAGGGCTGGTCTGGGGCCAGGGCTGTGGCTGGGGCTTGGTCCAGGTCTGGGGCTGGGCTGGGGCTGGTGCTGGGGCTGGGCTGGGGCAGGGCTGGGGCTGGGGCTGGGCTGGGTCCGGGGCTGGGGCTGGGTCCGGGGCTGCGTCCAGGGCTGGGGCTGGGCGGTGGCTGGGGCTGGACTGGGGCAGGGCTGGGGCTGGGGCTGGGCTGTAGTAGGGCTGGGGCTGGGGCTGGGCTGGGGGCAGGAATGGGGCGGGGGCTGGGCTGGGTCCAGGGCTGAGGCAGGGCTGGGCTAGGGCTGGGCTGGGGACAGGGCTGGGGCCAGGCTGGGTCTGGGGCTGGACTGAGGGCAGGGCTGGGTCAGGGGGCTGGGCTGGGGCAGGACTGGGACTGGGGCAGGGGCACGGGCCGAGGCTGGGGACAGGGCTAGGGCTGGAGCTAGGGCAGGGCTGGGGCCAGGCTGCGGCTGGGTTTGGCTCAGGGCTGGGGCTTGGTCCAGGGCTGGGGCTGGGCTGAGGGCATGGCTGGGCTAGGCCTGGGGCTGGGGCATGGCTAGGTTAGGGCTGGGCTGAGGCCGGGGCTGGGTCCGGGCCTGGGGCTGGGCTGAGGGCAGGGCTGGGCTAGGGCTAGGGCTGGGGCTGGGTCAGGGCTGGGCTGGGTCCGGGGATGGGGCCGGGGGTGGGGCTGGGGCAGGGCTGGAGCCGGGGCTGGGGCCGGGGCTAGGGAAGGACTAGGTTGGAGGCTGGGCCATGGGCTGGGGCTGGGCTGGGGGGTAGGGCTGGGGCTGGGGCTGGAACCAAGTCTATGGCTGGGCTGGGGCTGGGGCAGAACTAGGGCTGGGGCAGGGCTGGGGCCGGGGCTGGGGCTGGGGCTGTGGCTCGGGCAGGGCTGGGGCCTAGTCTGGGGCAGGGCTGGGGCCAGGCTGGGGCTGGGGCTGGGGTGAGGGCAGGACTGGGGCAGGGCTGGGGATGGGGGCTGGGCTGTGGCAGGACTGGGGCTGGGGCTGGCCTGGGGCTGGGCTGGGCTAGGGCTGGGGGCAGGGCTGGGCTAGCGCTGGGCTGAGGCCGAGTCTGGGGTTTGGGCTGGGGCAGGGCTGGGGCTGGGGCTGGGGCTGGGGGCAGGGCTGGGGCTGGGGCTTGGTCCAGGGCTGGGGCTGGGCTGGGGCTTGGTCCAGGGCTGGGGCTGGGCTGGGGCAGGGCTGGGGCCGGGGCTGGGGCAGGACTGGGGCTGGGACAGGACTGGGGCTGGGCTGTGGCTGTTGCTGGGGCTGGGCTGTGGCTGGGGCTGAGGCAGGGCTGGGGCAGGTCTGGGGCTGCGGCAGGGCTGGTGCCGGGGCTGAGGCTGGGCTAGGGTCTGGGCTGGGCCTGGGACAGGGCTGTGCCCGAGGCTGGGGCAGGGCTGGGGTAGGGCTGGAGTCGGGGCTGGGCCCGGGGCTGGGGCAGGACTAGGCTGGAGGCTGGGCCTTGGGCTGGGGCTGGGTTGGGGCAGGGCTGGGGCCGGGGCTGGAACCAAGCCTATGGCTGGGCTGGGGCTGGGGCGGGGACTGGAGCCGGGGCTGAGGCTGGGCTAGGGTCTGGGCTGGGGCCAGGGCTGCGACTGGGGCTGGGTCCAGGGCTGGGGCTGAGATGGGGCTGGGGCTGGGCTGGGGCAGGGCTGGGGCTGGGGCTGGGCCAGGGCTTGGGCTGGGGCTGGGCTGGGTCCAGGGCTGGGGCTGGGGCTGGGTCCAGGGCTGGGGCTGGGCGGTGGCTGGGGCTGGGCTGGGGCAGGGCTGGGGCTGGGGCCGGGCTGGGGCCGAGGGTGGGGCTGGGCTGGGATCTGGGCTGGGCCTGGGGCAGGGCTGGGCCTGAGGATGGGGCAGGGCTGGAGTAGGGCTGGGGCTGGGGCTGGGCTGGGGGCAGGAATGGGGCGGGGGCTGGGCTGTGGCTGGGGCCAGGGCTGGGGCTGGGCTGGGGTAGGGCTGGGGTAGGGCTGGAGCCGGAGCTGGGGCCGGGGGCTGGGAGCAGGGCTGGGACTGAGGTTGGGGTCGGGGCTGGGGCTGGGTTGGGGCCGGCGCTGAAGCAGGACTGGGCTGGAGGCTGGGCCTTGGGCTGGGGCTGGGCTGGGGCTGGGGCTGGGGCTGGGGCTGGGGCTGGGGCTGGGGCCGGGGCTGTGGCAGGGCTGTGGCTGTGGCTGAGGCAGGGCTGGGCTAGGGCTGGGCTGGGGCCAGGGCTGCGGCTGGGGCTTGGTCCAGGGCTGGGGCTGGGCTGGGGCTTGGTCCAGGGCTGGGGCTGGGCTGGGGCTGAGGGTGGGGCTGGGGCTGGGGCTGGGGCTGAGGGCAGGGCTGGGCTAGGGCTGAGGGTGGGGCTGGGGCTGGGGCTGCGGCTGGGCTGGGCTAGGGCTGGTCTGGGGCCAGGGCTGTGGCTGGGGCTTGGTCCAGGGCTGGGGCTGGGCTGGGGCTGGTGCTGGGGCTGGGCTGGGGCAGGGCTGGGGCTGGGGCTGGGCTGGGTCCGGGGCTGGGGCTGGGGCCGGGGCTGCGTCCAGGGCTGGGGCTGGGTGGTGGCTGGGGCTGGACTGGGGCAGGGCTGGGGCTGGACTGGGGCAGGGCTGGGGCTGGGGCTGGGCTGTAGTAGGGCTGGGGCTGGGCTGGGGGCAGGAATGGGGCGGGGGCTGGGCTGGGTCCAGGGCTGCGGCTAGGGCTTGGTCCAGGGCTGCTGCTGGGCTGGGGCTGGGGCTGGGCTGGGGCAGGGCTGGGGTTGGGGCTGGGCTGGGGCTGGGGCTTGGTCCAGGGCTGGGGCTGGGCGGTGGCTGGAGCTGGGCTGGGGCAGGGCTGGGGTTGGGGCTGGGCTGGGGCCAACGGTGGGGCTGGGCTGGAGTAGGGCCGTGGCTGGGACTGGGGCTGGGCTGCGGCTGGGTTGGGGGTAGGGCTGGGGCTGGGGCTGGAACCAAGTCTATGGCTGGGCTGGGGCTGGGGCAGAACTGGGGCTGGGGCAGGGCTGGGGCCAGGGCTGGGGCTGGGGCTGTGGCTCGGGCAGGGCTGGGGCCTAGTCTGGGGCAGGGCTGGGGCCAGGCTGGGGCTGGGGCTGGGGTGAGGGCAGGACTGGGGCAGGGCTGGGGATGGGGGCTGGGCTGGGGCAGGGCTGGGGCTGGGGCTGGGCTGGGTCCGGGGCTGGGGCTGGGTCCGGGGCTGCGTCCAGGGCTGGGGCTGGGTGGTGGCTGGGGCTGGACTGGGGCAGGGCTGGGGCTGGACTGGGGCAGGGCTGGGGCTGGGGCTGGGCTGTAGTAGGGCTGGGGCTGGGCTGGGGGCAGGAATGGGGCGGGGGCTGGGCTGGGTCCAGGGCTGCGGCTAGGGCTTGGTCCAGGGCTGCTGCTGGGCTGGGGCTGGGGCTGGGCTGGGGCAGGGCTGGGGTTGGGGCTGGGCTGGGGCTGGGGCTTGGTCCAGGGCTGGGGCTGGGCGGTGGCTGGAGCTGGGCTGGGGCAGGGCTGGGGTTGGGGCTGGGCTGGGGCCAACGGTGGGGCTGGGCTGGAGTGGGGCCGTGGCTGGGACTGGGGCTGGGCTGCGGCTGGGTTGGGGGTAGGGCTGGGGCTGGGGCTGGAACCAAGTCTATGGCTGGGCTGGGGCTGGGGCAGAACTGGGGCTGGGGCAGGGCTGGGGCCAGGGCTGGGGCTGGGGCTGTGGCTCGGGCAGGGCTGGGGCCTAGTCTGGGGCAGGGCTGGGGCCAGGCTGGGGCTGGGGCTGGGGTGAGGGCA
Source organism: Melanerpes formicivorus (assembly GCF_026170545.1). Taxonomy (NCBI): domain Eukaryota; kingdom Metazoa; phylum Chordata; class Aves; order Piciformes; family Picidae; genus Melanerpes; species Melanerpes formicivorus. The sequence goes on from NW_027143169.1 coordinate 32,177, forward strand.
GGACTGGGGCAGGGCTGGGGATGGGGGCTGGGATGTGGCAGGACTGGGGCTGGGGCTGGCCTGGGGCTGGGCTGGGCTAGGGCTGGGGGCAGGGCTGGGCTAGCGCTGGGCTGAGGCCGAGTCTGGGGTTTGGGCTGGGGCAGGGCTGGGGCTGGGCTGGGGCTGGGGCTGGGGGCAGGGCTGGGGCTGGGGCTTGGTCCAGGGCTGGGGCTGGGCTGGGGCTTGGTCCAGGGCTGGGGCTGGGCTGGGGCTGGGGCTGGGCTGGGGCAGGGCTGGGGTTGGGGCTGGGCTGGGGCTGGGCGGTGGCTGGAGCTGGGCTGGGGCAGGGCTGGGGTTGGGGCTGGGCTGGGGACGAGGGTGGGGCTGGGCTGGAGTAGGGCTGGGGCTGGGACTGGGGCTGGGCTGCGGCTGGGTTGGGGCCGGCGCTGAAGCAGGACTGGGCTGGAGGCTGGGCCTTGGGCTGGGGCTGGGCTGGGGGCAGGGCTGGGGCTGGGGCGGGAACCAAGTCTATGGCTGGGCTGGGGCTGGGGCTGGGGCAGGACTGGGGCTGGGAGAAGGCTGGGGCTGGGCTGTGGCTGGGGCTGGGGCAGGGCTGGGGGCAGGTATGGGAGTGGGGCTGGACAGGGGCCGGGGCTGGGGCCGGGGCTGGGGCAGGACTGGGGCTGGGCTGTGGCTGTGGCTGGGGCAGGGCTGGGCTAGGGCTGGGGCCGGGGCTGGGGCCAGTGCTGGGAGCAGGGCTGGGACTGAGGTTGGGGCCGGGGCTGGGGCAGAGCTAGGCTGGAGGCTGGGCCTTGGGCTAGGGCTGGGCTGGGGGCAGGGCTGGGGCCAGGGCTGGAACCAAGTCTTGGGCAGGGCTGGGGCTGGGGCTGGGGCTGGGGCTGGGGCTGGGGCCGGGGCTGGGGCTGAGGCTGGGGATGGGGCAGCGCTGGGCTGTGCCTGGGGCTGGGGCAGGGTTGGGGCTGGGGCAGGGCTGGAGCCGGGGCCGGGGCTGGGTCCAGGGCTGGGGCTGGGGCAGGACTGCGGCCGGGGCTGAGGCTGGGCTGGGGGCAGGGCTGGGGAAGGGGCTGGGGCTGGGGACAGGGCTGGGGCCGGAGCTGGGGCAGGCCTGGGGTTGGGGCTGGGCTGGGGCTGAGGGTGGGGCTGGGCTGGAGTAGGGCTGGGGCCGGGACTGGGGCTGGGCTGGGGCTGGGTTGGGGCCGGCGCTGAAGCAGGACTGGGCTGGAGGCTGGGCCTTGGGCTGGTGCTGGGCTGGGGGCAGGGCTGGGGCTGGGGCGGGAACCAAGTCTATGGCTGGGCTGGGGCTGGGGCTGGGGCAGGACTGGGGCTGGGAGAAGGCTGGGGCTGGGCTGTGGCTGGGGCTGGGGCAGGGCCGGGGGCAGGTATGGGAGTGGGGCTGGGCAGGGGCCGGGGCTGGGGCCGGGGCTGGGGCAGGACTGGGGCTGGGACAGGACTGGGGCTGGGCTGTGGCTGTTGCTGGGGCTGGGCTGTGGCTGGGGCTGAGGCAGGGCTGGGGCAGGCCTGGGGCTGCGGCAGGGCTGGTGCCGGGGCTGAGGCTGGGCTAGGGTCTGGGCTGGGCCTGGGACAGGGCTGTGCCCGAGGCTGGGGCAGGGCTGGGGTAGGGCTGGAGTCGGGGCTGGGCCCGGGGCTGGGGCAGGACTAGGCTGGAGGCTGGGCCTTGGGCTGCGGCTGGGTTGGGGCAGGGCTGGGGCCGGGGCTGGAACCAAGTCTATGGCTGGGCTGGGGCTGGGGCGGGGACTGGAGCCGGGGCTGAGGCTGGGCTAGGGTCTGGCCTGGGGCCAGGGCTGCGACTGGGGCTGGGTCCAGGGCTGGGGCTGAGATGGGGCTGGGGCTGGGCTGGGGCAGGGCTGGGGCTGGGGCTGGGCCAGGGCTTGGGCTGGGGCTGGGCTGGGTCCAGGGCTGGGGCTGGGGCTGGGTCCAGGGCTGGGGCTGGGCGGTGGCTGGGGCTGGGCTGGGGCCGGGCTGGGGCCGAGGGTGGGGCTGGGCTGGGATCTGGGCTGGGCCTGGGGCAGGGCTGGGCCTGAGGATGGGGCAGGGCTGGAGTAGGGCTGGGGCTGGGGCTGGGCTGGGGGCAGGAATGGGGCGGGGGCTGGGCTGTGGCTGGGGCCAGGGCTGGGGCTGGGCTGGGGTAGGGCTGGGGTAGGGCTGGAGCCGGAGCTGGGGCCGGGGCTGGGAGCAGGGCTGGGACTGAGGTTGGGGCCGGGGCTGGGGCTGGGTTGGGGCCGGCGCTGAAGCAGGACTGGGCTGGAGGCTGGGCCTTGGGCTGGGGCGGGGGCTGGGGCAGGACTTGGGCAGGGCTGGGGCTGGGGCTGGGCTGTGGCTGGGTCTGGCCTGGGGCTGGGGCTGAGGGCAGGGCTGGTCTAGGGCTGGGGGTGGGGAAGGGCTGGGGCTGGGCTGAGGGCAGGGCTGGGGGAGGGCTGGGGCTGGGGCTGGGGACGGGGCAGGGCTGGGGGAGGGCAGGGGATGGGGGCTGGGATGGGGCAGGTCTGGGGCTGGGACAGGGCTAGGGCTGGAGCTGGGGCAGGCCTGGGGCCGGGCTGGGGCTGGCTTCGGGGCAGGGCTGGGGCTGGGTCCAGGGCTGGGGCTGGGCTGAGGGTAGGGCTGGGACTGGGTCCAGGGCTGGGGCTGGGCTGTGGGTGGGGCTGGGACTGGGTCCAGTGCTGTGGCTGGGCTGTGGCTGGGGCTGGGGCTGGGGCAGGGCTGGGGGCAGGGATGGGAGTGGGGCTGGGCAGGGGCCAGGGCTGGGGCCGTGGGTGGGGCTGGGGCTGGGGCTGGGCTGTGGCTGGGGCTGGGGCAGGGCTGGGCTAGGGCTGGGGCCGGGGATGGGGCCAGTGCTGGGAGCAGGGCTGGGACTGAGGTTGGGGCCGGGGCTGGGGCAGAGCTAGGCTGGATGCTGGGCCTTGGGCTAGGGCTGGGCTGGGGGCAGGGCTGGGGCCAGGGCTGCGGCTGGGGCTTGGTCCAGGGCTGGGGCTGGGCTGGGGCTTGGTCCAGGGCTGGGGCTGGGCTGGGGCTGAGGGTGGGGCTGGGGCTGGGGCTGGGGCTGGGGCTGAGGGCAGGGCTGGGCTAGGGCTGAGGGTGGGGCTGGGGCTGGGGCTGCGGCTGGGCTGGGCTAGGGCTGGTCTGGGGCTAGGGCTGTGGCTGGGGCTTGGTCCAGGGCGGGGGCTGGGCTGGGGCTGGTGCTGGGGCTGGGCTGGGGCAGGGCTGGGGCTGGGGCTGGGCTGGGTCCGGGGCTGGGGCTGGGGCCGGGGCTGCGTCCAGGGCTGGGGCTGGGCGGTGGCTGGGGCTGGACTGGGGCAGGGCTGGGGCTGGGGCTGGGCTGTAGTAGGGCTGGGGCTGGGGCTGGGCTGGGGGCAGGAATGGGGCGGGGGCTGGGCTGGGTCCAGGGCTGAGGCAGGGCTGGGCTAGGGCTGGGCTGGGGACAGGGCTGGGGCCAGGCTGGGTCTGGGGCTGGACTGAGGGCAGGGCTGGGTCAGGGGGCTGGGCTGGGGCAGGACTGGGACTGGGGCAGGGACACGGGCCAAGGCTGGGGACAGGGCTAGGGCTGGAGCTAGGGCAGGGCTGGGGCCAGGCTGCGGCTGGGTTTGGCTCAGGGGTGGGGCTTGGTCCAGGGCTGGGGCTGGGCTGAGGGCACGGCTGGGCTAGGCCTGGGGCTGGGGCATGGCTAGGTTAGGGCTGGGCTGAGGCCGGGGCTGGGTCCGGGCCTGGGGCTGGGCTGAGGGCAGGGCTGGGCTAGGGCTAGGGCTGGGGCTGGGTCAGGGCTGGGCTGGGTCCGGGGATGGGGCCGGGGGTGGGGCTGGGGCAGGGCTGGAGCCGGGGCTGGGGCAGGGCTAGGGCAGGACTAGGTTGGAGGCTGGGCTTTGGGCTGGGGCTGGGCTGGAGGCAGGGCTGGGGCTGGGGCTGGAACCAAGTCTATGGCTGGGCTGGGGCTGGGGCAGAACTGGGGCTGGGGCAGGGCTGGGGCCGGGGCTGGGGCTGGGGCTGGGGCTCGGGCAGGACTGGGGCAGGGCTGGGGATGGGGGCTGGGCTGTGGCAGGACTGGGGCTGGGGCTGGAGCCGGGGCTGGGGCCGGGGCTAGGGAAGGACTAGGTTGGAGGCTGGGCCTTGGGCTGGGGCTGGGCTGGGTGTAGGGCTGGGGCTGGGGCTGGAACCAAGTCTATGGCTGGGCTGGGGCTGGGGCTGGGGCCGGGGCTGGGGCTGGGGCAGAACTGGGGCTGGGGCAGGGCTGGGGCCGGGGCTGGGGCTGGGTCTGTGGCTCGGGCAGGGCTGGGGCCTAGTGTGGGGCAGGGCTGGGGCCAGGCTGGGGCTGGGGCTGGGGTGAGGGCAGGACTGGGGCAGGGCTGGGGATGGGGGCTGGGCTGTGGCAGGACTGGGGCTGGGGCTGGCCTGGGGCTGGGCTGGGCTAGGGCTGGGGGCTTGGCTGGGCTAGCGCTGGGCTGAGGCCGAGTCTGGGGTTTGGGCTGGGGCAGGGCTGGGGCTGGGCTGGGGCTGGGGGCAGGGCTGGGGCTGGGCTGGGGCTGGGCTGGGGGCAGGAATGGGGCGGGGGCTGGGTCCAGGGCTGCGGCTGGGGCTGGGCTGGGGCTGGGCTGGGGCTGGGGCTGGGTCCAGGGCTGCGGCTGGGCTGGGGCTGGGCTGGGGCTTGGTCCAGGGCTGGGGCTGGGCTGGGGCTGGGGCTGGGCTGGGGCAGGGCTGGGGTTGGGGCTGGGCTGGGGCTGGGGCTTGGTCCAGGGCTGGGGCTGGGCTGGGGCTGGTGCTGGGGCTGGGCTGGGGCTGGGCTGGGTCCGGGGCTGGGGCTAGGTCCAGGGCTGCGGCTGGGTCCGGGGCTGCGGCTGGGGCTTGGTCCAGGGCTGGGGCTGGGCTGGGGCAGGGCTGGGGTTGGGGCTGGGCTGGGGCTGGGGCTTGGTCCAGGGCTGGGGCTGGGCAGTGGCTGGAGCTGGGCTGGGGCAGGGCTGGGGTTGGGGCTGGGCTGGGGCCGAGGGTGGGGCTGGGCTGGAGTAGGGCTGGGGCTGGGACTGGGGCTGGGCTGCGGCTGGGTTGGGGCCGGCGCTGAAGCAGGACAGGGTGGAGGCTGGGCCTTGGGCTGGGGCTGGGCTGGGGGCAGGGCTGAGGTTGGGGCGGGAACCAAGTCTATGGCTGGGCTGGGGATGGGGCTGGGGCAGGACTGGGGCTGGGAGAAGGCTGGGGCTGGGCTGTGGCTGGGGCTGGGGCAGGGCTGGGGGCAGGTATGGGAGTGGGGCTGGGCAGGGGCCGGGACTGGGGCCGGGGCTGGGGCAGGACTGGGGCTGGGCTGTGGCTGTGGCTGTGGCTGTGGCTGTGGCTGGGCTGTGGCTGGGGCTGAGTCAGGGCTTTGGCTGGGGCTGGGGCAGGGCTTGGGCTGGGCTGGGGATGGGGCCGGGGCTGGGGCTGAGGCTGGGGATGGGGCAGCGCTGGGCCGTGCCTGGGGCTGGGGCAGGGTTGGGGCTGAGCTGGGGCTGGGGCCGGGGCTGGGGACAGGGCTGGGGCCGGAGCTGGGGCAGGCCTGGGGCCGGGCTGGTGCTGGCTTCAGGGCTGGGCTGGGGCTGGGTCCAGGGCTGGGGCTGGGCTGGGGCTGGGGCTGAGGGCAGGGCTGGGCTAGGGCTGGGGCTGGGGAAGGGCTGGGGCTGGGCTGGGGCAGGGCTGGGGTTGGGGCTGGGCTGGGGCTGAGGTTGGGGCTGGGCTGGAGTAGGGCTGGGGCCTGGACTGGGGCTGGGCTGGGGCTGGGTTGGGGCCGGCGCTGAAGCAGGACTGGGCTGGAGGCTGGGCCTTGGGCTGGTGCTGGGCTGGGGGCAGGGCTGGGGCTGGGGCGGGAACCAAGTCTATGGCTGGGCTGGGGCTGGGGCTGGGGCAGGACTGGGGCTGGGAGAAGGCTGGGGCTGGGCTGTGGCTGGGGCTGGGGCAGGGCTGGGGGAGGGCAGGGGATGGGGGCTGGGATGGGGCAGGTCTGGGGCTGGGACAGGGCTAGGGCTGGAGCTGGGGCAGGCCTGGGGCCGGGCTTGGGCTGGCTTCGGGGCAGGGCTGGGGCTGGGTCCAGGGCTGGGGCTGGGCGGTGGCTGGAGCTGGGCGGTGGCTGGGGCTGGGCTGGGGCAGGGCTGGGGCTGGGGCCGTGCTGGGGCCGAGGGTTTGGCTGGGCTGGGTTCTGGGCTGGGCCTGGGGCAGGGCTGGACCTGAGGATGGGGCAGGGCTGGAGTAGGGCTGGGGCTGGGGCTGGGGTTGGGGGCAGGAATGGGGCGGGGGCTGGGCTGTGGCTGGGGCCAGGGCTGGGGCTGGGCTGGAGTAGGGCTGGAGCCGGAGCTGGGGCCGGGGCTGGGAGCAGGGCTGGGACTGAGGTTGGGGCCGGGGCTGGGGCTGGGTTGGGGCCGGCGCTGAAGCAAGACTGGGCTGGAGGCTGGGCCTTGGGCTGGGGCTGGGCTGGGGCTGAGGCTGGGGCTGGGGCTGGGGCAGGGCTGGGGCTGGGCTGGGGCAGGGCTGGGGCTGGGGCAGGACTTGGGCAGGGCTGGGGCTGGGGCTGGGCTGTGGCTGGGGCTGGCCTGGGGCTGGGGCTGAAGGCAGGGCTGGTCTAGGGCTGGGGGTGGGGAAGGGCTGGGGCTGGGCTGAGGGCAGGGCTGGGGGAGGGCTGGGGCTGGGGCTGGGGACGGGGCAGGGCTGGGGGAGGGCAGGGGATGGGGGCTGGGACAGGGCTAGGGCTGGAGCTGGGGCAGGCCTGGGGCCGGGCTGGGGCTGGCTTCGGGGCAGGGCTGGGGCTGGGTCCAGGGCTGGGGCTGGGCTGAGGGTAGGGCTGGGACTGGGTCCAGGGCTGGTGCTGGGCTGGGGCTGGGGCTGGGGCTGGGGCCGGGGCTGGGGCAGGACTGGGGCAGGGGCCGGGGCTGGGTCCAGGGCTGTGGCTGGGCTGTGGCTGGGATTGGGCTGGGGGCATAGCTGGGGCAGGACTGGGTCAGGGGCCGGGGCTGGGTCCAGGGCTGTGGCTGGGCTGTGGCTGGGACTGGGCTGGGGGCATAGCTGGGGATGGGGTAGGGCTAGAGCCGGAGCTGGGGCTGGGGCTGGGAGCAGGGCTGGGACTGAGGTTGGGGCCGGGGCTGGGGCTGGGTTGGGGCCGGCGCTGAAGCAGGACTGGGCTGGAGGCTGGGCCTTGGGCTGGTGCTGGCCTGGGGCTGGGGCTGGGGCTGGGGCTGGGGCTGGGGCCGGGGCTGGGGCAGGGCTGTGGCTGTGGCTGAGGCAGGGCTGGGCTAGGGCTGGGCTGGGGCCAGGGCTGCGGCTGGGGCTTGGTCCAGGGCTGGGGCTGGGCTGGGGCTTGGTCCAGGGCTGGGGCTGGGCTGGGGCTGAGGGTGGGGCTGGGGCTGGGGCTGGGGCTGAGGGCAGGGTGGGGTTGGGGGCTGGGATGGGGCAGGACTGGGGCTGGGGCTGCGGCTGGGGCAGGGCTGGGCCTGGGCTGGGGATGAGGCTGGGCTGGGGCTGGGGCTGGGGCTGGGCTGGGCCTGGGTCCAGGGCTGTGGCTGGGCTGTGGCTGGAGCTGGGCTGGGGCTGAGGGTGGGGCTGGGGCTGGGCTAGGGCTGGGTTGGGGCCGGGGCTGTGACTGGGACTGGATCCAGGGCTGGGGTTGGGCTGTGGCTGGGGCTGGGCTGGGGCAGGGCAGGGGCTGGGGCTGGGGTTGGGCTGGGGCTGGGCTGTGCAGGGGCTGGGCTGGGGCTGGGGCTGGGCCGGGGCAGGGCTGGGGTCGGGCTGGGACTGGGTTCGGTGCAGGGCTGGGGCTAGGGCAGGGCTGGGGCTGGGTCAGGGCTGGGCTAGGGCTGGGCTGGGGCCGGGGATGGGGCCGGGGGTGGGGCTGGGGCTGGGACTGGGTCGGGGACTGGGAGAGGGCTGGGGCTGGGGCTGGGTAAAGGGTTGGGGCTGGGCTGGAGCTGGGGCTGGGCTGGGGGAACGGATCTGGCTGGGGCTGGGGCTGGGTCCAGGGCAGGGCCTGGGCTGGGGCTGGGGCTAGGCTGGGGCAGGGCTGGGGCAGGGCTGGGGCTGGGGCTGGGTCCAGGGTGGGGCTGGGGGTGGGCTGGGGGCAGGGCTGGGGCTGGGCGGTGGCTGGTGCTGGGCTGGGGCTGGGGCTGGGGCTGGGACTGGGTCCAGGGCAGGGGCTGGACTGGGGCTGGGGCTAGGCTGGGGCAGGACTGGGGCCGGGCTGGGGCTGGGGCTGGGCTGAGGGCAGGGCTGGGGCAGGGCTGGGCTAGGGCTGGGGCTGGGGAAGGGCTGGGGCTGGGCTGGGGCAGGGCTGGGGCTGGAGTAGGGCTGGGGCTGGGACTGGGGCTGGGCTGCGGCTGGGTTGGGGCCGGCGCTGAAGCAGGACTGGGCTGGAGGCTGGGCCTTGGGCTGGGGCTGGGCTGGGGGCAGGGCTGGGGCTGGGAGAAGGCTGGGGCTGGGCTGTGGCTGGGGCTGGGGCAGGGCTGGGCCTGGAGCCGAGGCTGCGGCAGGACTGGGGCTGGGCTGGAATTGGGGCTGGGCTGGGGCTAAGGTATGGGCTGCGGCTGGGCTGGTGGCGAGGGTGGGGCTGGGGCTGGGGCTGCGGACAGGGCTGGGGCTAGGGCTGAGGTAGGGGTGGGGCTGGGGCTGGATTGGGGCCAGGGCTGGGGCAGGACTAGGCTTGAGGCTGGGCCTTGGGCTGGGGCTGGGTTGGCGCAGGGCTGGGGCTGGGGCTGGAACCAAGGCATGGACAGGGCTGGGGCTGGGGCTGGAGCCAGGGCTGGGGCAGGAACCAGGGCTGGGGGAGGGCTGAGGTCAGGCCTGGGGCTGTGGCTGGGGCAGGGCTGGAGCTGGGGCTGGGTTGGGCCTGGGTCCAGGGCTGTGGCTGGGCTGTGGCTGGAGCTGGGCTGGGGCTGAGGGTGGGGCTGGGGCTGGGCTAGGGCTGGGTTGGGGCCGGGGCTGCGACTGGGACTGGATCCAGGGCTGGGGTTGGGCTGTGGCTGGGGCTGGGCTGGGGCAGGGCAGGGGCTGGGGCTGGGGTTGGGCTGGGGCTGGGCTGCGCAGGGGCTGGGCTGGGGCTGGGGCTGGGCCGGGGCAGGGCTGGGGTCGGGCTGGGACTGGGTTCGGTGCAGGGCTGGGGCTAGGGCAGGGCTGGGGCTGGGTCAGTGCTGGGCTAGGTCTGGGGCCGGGAATGGGGCCAGGGGTGGGGCTGGGGCTGGGACTGGGTCGGGGACTGGGAGAGGGCTGGGGCTGGGGCTGGGTAAAGGGTTGGGGCTGGGCTGGAGATGGGGCTGGGCTGGGGGAACGGATCTGGCTGGGGCTGGGGCTTGGGCTGGGTCCAGGGCAGGGCCTGGGCTGGGGCTGGGGCTAGGCTGGGGCAGGGCTGGGGCAGGGCTGGGGCTGGGGCTGGGTCCAGGGTGGGGCTGGGGCTGGGCTGGGGGCAGGGCTGGGGCTGGGCGGTGGCTGGTGCTGGGCTGGGGCTGGGGCTGTACTGCAAGAAGGGGGCCGCTTTAACGACCAATTTGATCAGCGGATTCCACCTTTATTGAGCATCAGACACATCTTATATACAGTTTGCTATAATTATGCCCACTTGGCAACATACTATTGGTTGCTCTCTAAAAGGTTACATCATTGTTTTCACAACTCTGTGGAATTCTTCCATCCGGCCTAATTGCTCTCTTTCCCAGATCTCGCCTCCTCCTTATCTTGCTTGCCTCCCATCTCAGGGGCAGCTGGACTTCAGCATACCAAGCAATCAGCACTTTCTCACATCTCCTCTCCGCCAGTATATTATCAACAGAGAATTCTTCAAGGCCTGAATTGCACAGGTGTTCCTGGGACCCATGTCCCCTCTTGTCCGACAACAATTCCCCCGTTTTTCTTTTGTGCAAGTAAGGCCTTGGAAGTTATTCTTTGAACACTTTGCATAATACAATTATAAACAAGTTTAACAATAATCAAAATGAGTACAATAATACCTAAGAACCTTAAAACTTACTACTATAATTAACAAACATATTTACATTAAGTCTGGGTATCCCTATCAGACATGTCTGAAAAAGTTCAATCAATTCATTATTACCTGTTATGTTGCATCTTTATTTTCTCTAGGATGGTCAAAAATCATAATTTGTTTAATGGTAGCAAGATTTCTTTAATCTGTAAAGGTAGATCTGGCCAGGCTCTAGCTTCACAGACAGAAAACTTGCAGGCAATCAGCAAGAGCAAAAGAGCTTCATTGCTTTGCCCAATATAAAATTACCCATAATAATGTGTTTTTGCTCATCCTAGTAATACTGATCTCTTATTGGTACCAACTTCACCCAAAAAGCAACCTTACAATAGTTTTCTTCATCTTATATAGTTTCATCATCTATATAAGCAAACTTATGCTAAATAGAAGGGAGGCATATGATAGTCTTAGAATAGGTGGTCAAATCCCTTCTCCCTACATTCAGTGTGGTAAGGGTCAGAGCATCCACTTTCACACATGCTCAATTGTGCAGGCTTCTTATCTGAAGAAAACAAATTCCCAGTTCTGAATGTTTATCTTTAAGACAGCTCCTTCTCAGCCGTGATGTCTCCAATTAACCAGACAGTGTCCTTGCAAGTCTGCAAGAGAGGTTTCTTTCTCTTTACCCTCTAAACAGGCCTCACAAGATCCTGACCCTTAATCCCAGTGCACTCTAAGTCTTACAATTTTGACACAAATCACCAGTATATTCATCACAATTCCCCCCTTTTTTTTTTTTTGTCACCATTGATTTGTGTTAAAATTTCCAGATATTTCAGAGCCTTCTTAATTGGATCATAATTAAGGTCACCTGTTCTGATCACATTCTGATCATAATTCTCTACTTGTAACTCGTTGACATGAGCAATCTTACTTAAAGGTCTTAGTATTTTGTAACAACAATTGCAGAGTATTATGCATAGCAATATTACAATTGTTCCAACAATATTACAAACAAATGTTAAAGCCAATTTAGATCTGGTAACCAGAAAGTTAACTTATCCCATATTTCTTTAAATCCACAAGAAGTATCATCTAAAGAAATCTGATGTAATATCTGATTGTGGTTTACAATCGCCTGTAAATCTGTTTCCACTCGTTTATCTAGATTAACATAACTACAACAAATTACATTTATGACTACACATACACCCCCTTCCTTAACATATAAAAAATCCAAAGCTAATCTATTCTGAGTAGATATTTTCGAGAGACTATTGATTTCAATTTGCTGTGCTTTTATTGCATCTGTGCTTGCATTTACCATGATTTCAACTGTAGCAGAAAAATTTACCATTGCTTTTTCAAGTTCAAGTCTTTTCTCTCTGGTCTGATCAAGATTCCACACATGGGAACATGGTTTTTGATTTCGATTGGACTACTTATGTACAAATAGGGTTAGGATCAAAATTAGGCTCCACCAAGTATATGTAAACTCTGCCTCCTCGGCCTGCTGGGGTGCAACCAGCAGCCGGGTGTATTTTCTTCTCGGCAGCAGTTACATTCTTCAGGAGCCCTACAGATTTTTTAACTCCTTAACCCACTTCAAAATTCCATTTGGAGTCTCTTCTCTACTTCCTTGGTTAGTTCGTTTACCATTTCCCATTGTGCTTCTGTTATTTCAATTCCTCTTCCTTTAAAATTTTATGTCTCTTACTTTTCCTTTTACTAATCCTTTTAATTATTCCTGATATTTCCCAACTAAAATTTCTCTAGTCTTTATTTCCCACTTATGCCAATCCCTTTCAATAATTTTCCATGGGGATTTAAATCCTTTTTCTCACCACAAAATAGGTTTTCTGTATTTACCAGCCCAAACTGCCTATTTTCAAATTCAGCATTCAGGACAAATTTTTTTTTTTTTTTTTTTTTTTTGATTGATGCTTTTGACCCCAGATTATCATAACAGTTATTGTGATCGATGTTCGACTTCATGGGAAATGCTGTTTCCTCTCAGTCTTGGTTCTTCTGCACATTAGTGAAGGAATAGTAGTTAAAATTAATACCTATTTACTACAAACCTTAACTTATGCTAATACCAAAAATCCTTAAAAGACTATGTTAAAATTAATCTATCAAATCAGTGTCTAAAAAGAAATAAAATTGGTACATTAACTAAAAAACACTTTCCAAAATTAAAAGCTGTTTATACATTCCTTAACTATATTACATGGAGCTCCTTTGAAATGCCTAGGCAGACAACTAAGAAGGTTCGAACCAAAAGAAAATCTTACAATTTGAACTCTTAACTAAGTGCATACACCTTACTGCAATTACTATGTACTAAGTACTTATAAATACCAAATGCTTACTTATTCACTATGCTTATTAGAAAAACTTAACAAAACTCTAAATAACAAATCTCTGAAGGACGTTACAATCAGAAATGACAAAATGAGTACTGTTGCTTTAAATCAAAACAGAGTAGTGCGGCTAAAGCCGCTGCGGGGGAAAGGGGTGGGGGCTGCTGCCGTGGCAGCTGCTCCGCTGCTACTGTCGGTGCTGTCGGTGTCGGTGGTGCGTCAGCCGGTACCGCCTTGGTCGGAGCCGTCGGTATCCGCGGGGGCCGGCAGGGCTCGCGGGAGGAGAGCGGTGGCAGGAACGCTGTAACCGCGAGCCTCCAAGCGCTCCATTTTTTCTAAGAGGGGCCGTAAAGCAAAGTCGGCGCTGTTTGAATTCCTCTCTGCCGGTATTGTCTTCCGAATCCGAGCCGTCGCTGGCGATGTCAGAGGAAGGTTCCCCGCTGTGTGCAAACGGCAGTGGTGACGGCTGGTAAACGCGGTGTGGTCGCCGCAAGATGTATCGGGGGCGGCCCCGGTCGATCGGTCGACAGTTCTCAGACACATCTTTCAGCTGCAACTCAGATACACCTGGCGCTGCATCTCGTCCTGACAAAGTTGCTCTAACTGCAGCAGCCATTCGCTGTTTCAGTTCGTAGGTTTTAACACAGTTCATGCATTCTCGCCACGACTTTTGCAGCTTTATAGCAGTTTTATCACCATCTATAACCAAGTCCCACAACTTGTTCCTGTATTCTCTCCAACAAGCTTCATCAAAATAACTATCTCCGCTAGGGAAATGCCCTAAAGCGGATCTATGGGCCAAAAGTCCAGGCATTACTTTAGACGATATCTCCGCCTTACGCTTTTCGATGACACTGTATTTCGTCTGATGACTGCTTATAGGGTCGGCCTTGCCCTTTCGAGTCTGTGCGCAAAGGTACTAAGGCTGCCATAACCTGCTGACTATGCTCAAGCTGTTTTGTCATTGTCATTGACAACACCTCAGCCTGTTTTTGTAATCCCTTATCAATCACCTCCGTCAGCATGGCCATCGGATTGCTTGGCAAGTCCTGAGCCCTCTGCAACAATTCGGCTACCGTCCATCTAGGATCTGCTGATGTAATAAGCTGCTGCGTCTGCTGGTTCCCATTCTGCATTAAACACTGCCTTAAAATTGCCTCTCGGATACCTTCTCCTACGCTTGCTGCTCTAAGTGCGGCAAGCAACTTATCCACAAATTCATCAAGAGGTTCCTGTCTACCTTGCTTAGTTCCCATATAGTGAGGATTTGCATTTCCATCCTTCTGCTTGTCAAAAACCATCCTCACTATCTGGGCTGATGCTTGCAAAACAGGCGGCTGTAAAAGTGCCTGTAACTCTGGTCTCTCATACTGTCCCGTTCCACACAACTGATCTACTGTTACATCAAATAGTGGGTCGTTTTGCTGTCTTTGTACTCCAGCTGATTGTCTAGCTAGGTGTTCCCACTCATTCAAAAATGTCATAAATTGAGATGCTGTTAGGATCAGCTTCATAACATTATAAGAATCTCTAGGTAACATATTATAGTTCATATAAATAAAATCAATCATCTGTCTAGCTGGTTCAGATTGAACCCCAAACTGACTCGCAGTCTGTCTTAATTGAGATAACAATTTCCATGGCAATTGGGTTACATCAGCCTGAAAAACATTTTGCTCCCCAGGGACCTGTGTATACATTACTGGAAGAACTTGATGTGAAGCAGCCAGCCGGCTAAGCCCTTCCTGATCTCCTTCGGCGTTTAAGTGTTCTGCAACCTTTCGCCAATACGCTGCGTGCTTTCTCGCATGATCTTTAACACTACCTCCAGGATCTACCGCCCTGTTTGTCTCCTCTCCCTCACCTACTTTCTTGTCCTGTACAATTTGCTCAGCTAAAAGAGACGGGGAAGACTCCCCAGCAGAGTCCTGTGTTACAGATTGTAATTCGACTCTGCCACCTAACCCTTTTACACACGCAGCCTTCTCCTTTCTTAAATAATCCTGAACCTCTTCTGACAAAGGCAACCCAGCATGTGTAACACTTGCTCCATTTGGGTCCGTATAATCTAATCGTACCCTGGCTTGATAAACTGCCATTTGCTCAGCACGATGCTGATCCAATGCTGTCATAACCATCTTCCACCATTTTCCACACTCCTTTGCTCGTTTTTCATCATCTAAGCCATGCAGCCACAAGTCCTGTCCAAACTTTTTCCACTGCAATCTTTCAAACACCTCATTTGGGTCCTTAAAATATCCTAACTCTCCTGCATAGCTTAACAGCGGCACCAACTCCTTTGTAAAATTTAACTTACACTGTCGCTTTTCTAAAAAGCATATAAATAAATCATACGCTGCCTGCCTATCCATAACCGTATTTAAACGTTAATACCTGTGCGCACAGTCCTCGTTTAAGCAGTTTCCGGCTCTACAGCGTCTTCGGCTTCAAGGCTGTCTTCCCTTTTCTTGCAGCCTCCGGTACTGCTATCCCGGGCCGGCCGTCTTCTTGCCTCCCGGCTTACTGCGAATCTCCCAACGTCCCGAAGAACTTCTTAAACCCTAACGTTTGTCTTCATTAGGGTCCCGTGTTCGAGCGCCACTTACTGCAAGTAGGGGGCCGCTTTAACGACCAATTTGATCAGCGGATTCCACCTTTATTGAGCATCAGACACATCTTATATACAGTTTGCTATAATTATGCCCACTTGGCAACATACTATTGGTTGCTCTCTAAAAGGTTACATCATTGTTTTCACAACTCTGTGGAATTCTTCCATCCGGCCTAATTGCTCTCTTTCCCAGATCTCGCCTCCTCCTTATCTTGCTTGCCTCCCATCTCAGGGGCAGCTGGACTTCAGCATACCAAGCAATCAGCACTTTCTCACATCTCCTCTCCGCCAGTATATTATCAACAGAGAATTCTTCAAGGCCTGAATTGCACAGGTGTTCCTGGGACCCATGTCCCCTCTTGTCCGACAACAGGGCTGGGGCTGGGACTGGGTCCAGGGCAGGGGCTGGACTGGGGCTGGGGCTAGGCTGGGGCAGGACTGGGGCCGGGCTGGGGCTGGGGCTGGGCTGAGGGCAGGGCTGGGGCAGGGCTGGGGATGGGGCTGGGCTGGGGCTGGGTCCAGGGCTGTGGCTGGGCTGTTTCTAGAGCTGGGCTGAGGCTGTGAATTGGGCTGGGGCTGGGCTGGGGCAGGGCTGGGGTCGGGCTGGGGCTGGGTTCGGTGCAGGGCTGGGGCTAGGGCAGGGCTGGGGCTGGTGCAGGGCTGGGCTAGGGCTGGGCTGGGGCCAGGGATAGGGCCGGGGGTGGGGCTGGGGCTGGGACTGGGTCGGGGACTGGGAGAGGGCTGGGGCTGGGGCTGGGTAAAGGGTTGGGGCTGGGCTTGGGCTGGGCTGGGACCGGGGCTGGGCTGGGGTAGGGCTGGTACAGGGCTGGGGCTGGGGCTGTGTCTGGGGCAGGGGCAGGGCTGGGGCAGGGCTGGAACTGGGGCTGGGCTGGGGCCAAGGTTGGGCTGGGGCTGGGCTGGTGGCGAGGGTGGGGCTGGGGCTGGGGCTGGGGCTGCGGACAGGGCTGGGGCTAGGGCTGAGGTAGGGGTAGGGCTGGGGCTGGATCGGGGCCAGGGCTGGGGCAGGACTAGGCTTGAGGCTGGGCCTTGGGCTGGGGCTGGGTTGGCGCAGGGCTGGGGCTGGGGCTGGAACCAAGTCATGGGCAGGGCTGGTGCTGGTGCTGGAGCAAGGGCTGGGGCAGGAGCCAGGGCTGGGGCAGGGCCGGGGCTAGGCTGGGGTTGGGCCTGGGGCTGGGCTGTGGCTGTGGCTGGGGACAGGGCAGGGGCCAGGCTGGGTCTGGCGCTGGGCTGACGGCAGGGTGGGGTTGGGGGCTGGGATGGGGCAGGGCTGGGCCTGGGCTGGGGATGAGGCTGGGCTGGGGCTGGGGCTGGGGCTGGGCTGGGGCTGGGTGCAGGGCAGGGGCTGGTTCCAGGGCAGGGGCTGGGCTGGGGCTGGGGCTGGGGCTGGACCGGGGCAGGGCTGGGGCTGGGGCAGGGCTGTGGCTGGAGCTGGGCTGGGGCCGGGGATGGGGCCGTGAGTGGGGCTTGGCTGGGGCTGGGGCTGGGGCCGGGGGTGGGGCTGGGGCTGGGGGTGGGGCAGGGACTGGGAGTGGGATGGGCTGGGGCTGGGTCCAGGGCTGGGGCTGGGCTGTGGCTGGGGCTGGGCTGGGGCTGGAGCTGGGCTGGGGGCAGAGATGGGGATGGGGCTGGGCTGGCTGGGGGAACGGATGGGGCTGGGGCTGGGGCTGGGGCTGGGGCTTGAGCTGGGGCAGGGCTGGGCCTGGGCTGGGGATGAGGCTGGGGTGGGGCTGGGGTGGGTCCAGGGCAGGGGCTGGGCTGGGGCTGGGGCTAGGCTGGGGCAGGGCTGGGGGTGGGCTGGGGCTGGGGCTGGGTCCAGGGTCGGGCTGGGCTGGGGCTGGGGCTGGGGCAGGGCTGGGGGCAGGGCTGGGGCTGGGCGGTGGCTGGGGTTGGGCAGGGGCTGGGCTGGGGTTGGGACTGGGTCCAGGGCAGGTGCTGGACTGGGGCTGGGGCTAGGCTGGGGCTGGGCTGGGGCTGGGCTGTGGCTGGGGCTGGGTCCAGGGTGGGGTTGGGGTCGGGGCTGGGGCAGGACTGGGGCGGGGCTGGGGCTGGGGCTGGACTGAGGGCAGGGCTGGGGTAAGACTGGGGATGGGGCTGGGCAGGGGCTGGGTCCAGGGCTGTGGCTGGGCTGTGGCTGGAGCTGGGCTGTGGCTGTGAATGGGGCTGGGGCTGGGCTGTGGCTAGGGCTGGGGCAGGGCTGGGGCTGGGGCTGGGGCTGGGCTGGGGCTGGGTCCAGGGAGGGGCTTGGGCTGGGGCTGGGGCTGGGCCGGGGCAGGGCTGGGGCAGGGGCTGTCCTGGGGCCGAGGGTGGGGCTGGGGCTGGGGACAGGGCTGGGGCCAGAGCTGGGGCAGTGCTGGGGCTGGGCTGGGGCTGGGTTCGGTGCAGGGCTGGGGCTGGGGCCGGGCTGGGGCTGGGCTGGGACCAGGACTGGGCTGGGGCAGGGACTGGGGCAGGGCTGGGGCTGGGGCTGGGGCTGGAGCTGGGCGGTGGCAGGGGCTGGGCAGGGGCAGGGCTGGGGTTGGGGCTGTGCTGGGGCCAATGTTGGGGCTGGGGCTGGGCTGGTGGCAAGGGTGGGGCTGGGGCTGGGGCTGGGGCTGCGGACAGAGCTGGGGCTAGTGCTGAGGTAGGGGTAGGGCTGGGGCTGGATTGGGGCCAGGGCTGGGGCAGGACTAGGATTGAGGCTGGGCCTTGGGCTGGGGCTGGGTTGGCGCAGGGCTGGGGCTGGGTCTGAAGCCAGGGCTGGGGCAGGAGCCAGGGCTGGGGCAGGAGCCAGGGCTGGGGCAGGGCCGGGGCTAGGCTGGGGCAGGGCCTGGGGCTGGGCTGTGGCTGGGGCTGGGGACAGGGCTGGGGCCAGGCTGGGTCTGGGGCTGGGCTGAGGGCACGGCTGGGCTAGGCCTGGGGCTGGGGCAGGGCTAGGTTAGGGCTGGGCTGAGGCCGGGGCTGGGTCCGGGCCTGGGGCTGGGCTGAGGGCAGGGCTGGGCAGGGGCTGGGGCTGGGTCAGGGCTTGGCTAGGGCTGGGCTGGGGCCAGGGGTGGGGCTGGGGCTGGGGCTGGGTCCAGGGCTGGGGCAGGGCTGTGGCTGGGTGTTGTGGGGTGGAAGGGCAAGGCCAAGAAGCCTCCTCCCTTCCCCCTTGTAAGGCAAAGGGAAAGAAAATTGAAGGGAAAGGAAAAAAAACCTCACAAGCTGAATTAGCAAGGCAGTGGAGCTATATTTACAAAGCAATGTAGGGTATGCAGGGGAATATTTACAAATTTACAATATCTACAATATATACAAAGATATACAACAGAGTAACACAGAAATGAGAGTGACCCCCCTCGGCAGAGGGGGTCCCCCACCTCCGCTCTCCCCTCTCTCCCCCCCCTTTCCCCAGAATGGGATAGAAAGAGAAAGAAAAGAGAGGAAAAAAAATGTTAGAAGCAGTTCGTGTTAATTGGAAGGGAGTTAATACCGGCTTTTATCTGGTCTTCAAGGCCGAGGCCTTGGCAGAAAGCCGAGCAGAGAAAGAGAGCTGCTGCAGCGTGGAGAGGCGGAAGCAAGACTAAAGATAGAAGTACCAGAGTGCCCAGTTCACTCCCAGTTCACTCCCCGTTCAGAAGGTGCTTCCTCCCACTTCACCAATGAAATAGCTTAGATTATTCTTTCCGTTTACCAACTTCCGTCCACCATATTCCCTTTCTTAAGGCCACACTGGGGTTGGGCTGGGGCAGGGCTGGGCCTGGGGTTAGGCTGGGGCTGGGGCTGGGGCCGGGCTAGGGCTGGGCTGGGGCAGAGGCTGGGGCCGGGGGTGGAGCTGGGGCTAGGGCAGGGCTGGGCCTGGGCTGGGGATGAGGCTGGGGTGGGCTGGGGCTGGGGTTGGGCTGGGGTTGGGGCTGGGGCCGGGGCTGCGACTGGGGCTGGGTCCAGGGCTGGGGCTGGGCTGGGGCTGGGCTGGGGCTGTGGCTGGGTCTGGGGCTTGGCTGAGGGCAGGGCAGGGGCTGGGGGCTGGGATGGGGCAGGAGTGGGACTGGGGCAGGGGCATGGGCCGAGGCTGGGGACAGGGCTAGGGCTGGAGCTGGGGCAGGGCTGGGGCCAGGCTGGGGCTGGGTTTGGCTCAGGGGTGGGGCTTGGTCCAGGGCTGGGGCTGGGCTAGGGCAGGGCTGGGGAAGGGGTTGGGGCTGGGCTGGAGCCGGGGCTGGGGCTGGGGCTGGGCTGGGTCTAGGGCTGGGGCTGTGCTGGTGCTGTGCTGGGGGTGGGCTGAGGACTAGGGCTGGGGCAGGGCTGACGCAGGGCTGGGGCTGGGCTGGGGCCAGGTCTGGGGCTGGAGGCTGGGGCCGGGGCTGGGCTGGGGCTGGGGCTGGAGCTAGGGCCGGGGCTGGAACTGGGGCTGGGCCAGGGGTTGGGGCCGGGGCTGGGCTGTGGCTTGTACTGGGCTGGGGCTGGGCTAGGGCTGAGTTTGGGGCCGGGGCAGGGGCAGGACTAGGCTTGAGGCTGGGCCTTGGGCTGGGGCTGGGTTGGTGCAGGGTTGGGGCTGGGGCTGGAACCAAGGCTTGGGCAGGGCTGGGGCTGGGGCTGGAGCCAGGGTTGGGGCAGGAGCCAGGGCTGGGGCCAGGGCTGAGGTCAGGCCTGGGGCTGCGGCTGGGGCAGAGCTGGGGCTAGGCTGGGGCTGGGCCTGGGGTTGGGCTGTGGCTGGGGATGGGGACAGGGCTGGGGCTGGGCTTGGGGCTGGGGCTAGGCTGGGGCTGGGCTGGGGCAGGGCTGGGGCTGGGTCCAGGGCAGGGGCTGGACTGGGGCTGGCTGGGGCTGGGCTGGGGCTGGGGCTGGGTCCAGGGTGGGGCTGGGGCCGGGGCTGGGGCAGGACTGGGGCCGGACTGGGGATGGGGCTGGGCAGTGGCTGGAGCTGGGCTGAGGCTGAGGGTGGGGCTGGGGCTGGGCTAGAGCTTGGCTGTGGCCGGGGCTGCGACTGGGGCTGGGTCCAGGCCTGGGGCTGGGCTGTGGCTGGGGCTGGGCTGGAGCAGGGCTGGGGCTGGGGCTGGGGCTGGGCTGGGGCTGGGGCTGGGTCCAGGGCAGGGGCTGGGCTGGGGCTGGGGGTGGGACGGGGCAAGGCTGGGGCAGGGGCTGGGCTGGTGCCGAGGATGGGGCTGGGGCTGGGGCTGGGGCAGGGGCCGGGGCTGGGGAAAGGGCTGGGGCCAGAGCTGGGGCTGGGCTGGGGCCGGGCTGGGGCTGAAATCGGTGCAGGGCTGGGGCTGGGGCAGGGCGGGGACTGGGGCAGGGCTGGGCTAGAGCTGGGCTGGGGCCGGGGATGGGGCAGTGAGTGGGGCTTGGCTGGGTCCCGGGCTGGGGCCGGAGATGGGGCTGGGGCCGGGGCTGGGGCAGGACTGGGCCTGGGCTGGGGATGAGGCTGGGGTGGGGCTGGGGATGGGTCCAGGGCTGGGGCTGGGCTGGGGCTGGGTCTGGGGCCGGGCTAGGGCTGGGCTGGGGGCAAGGATGGGGTTTGGGCTGGGGCTGGGCCAGGGCTGGGCTGGGGTAGGGCTGGCACAGGGCTGGGGCAGAGGCTGGGTGTGGGGCGGGGACTGGGGCAGGGCTGGGGCAGGACTAAGCTTGAGGCTGGGCCTTGGGCTGGGGCTGGGTTGGCGCAGGGCTGGGGCTGGGGTTGGAACCTAGGCATGGGCAGGGCTGGGGCTGGCGCTGGAGCCAGGGTTGGGGTAGGAGCCAGGGCTGGAGCAGGGCTGAGGTCAGGCCTGGGGCTGCGGCTGGGGCAGGGCTGTGGCTGGGTCTGGGGACAGTGCTGGGGCCAGGCTGGGTCTGGAGCTTGGCTGAGGGCAGGGCTGGGGCTGGGGGCTGGGATGGGGCAGGACTGGGACTGGGGCAGGGGCACGGGCCGAGGCTGGGGACAGGGCTAGGGCTGGAGCTAGGGCAGGGCTGTGGCCAGGCTGGGGCTGGGTTTGGCTCAGGGCTGGGGCTTGGTCCAGGGCTGGGGCTGGGCTAGGGCAGGGCTGGGGCAGGGGCTGGGCTGGGACTGGGTCCAAGGCTGTGGCTGGCCTGTGGCTGGAGCTGGGCTGGGGCTGAGGGTGGGGCTGGGGCTGGGCTAGGGCTGGGCTGGGCCCGGGGCTGCGACTGGGGCTGGGTCCAGGGCTGGGGCTGGGCTGTGGCTGTGGCTGGGCTGGGGCAGGGCTGGGGCTGGGGTTGGGCTGGGGCTGGGGCTGGGGCCGGGGCTGCGACTGGGGTTGGGTCCAGGGCTGGGGCTGGGCTGGGGCTGGACTAGGGCTGTGGCTGGGTTGGGGCTTGGCTGAGGGCAGGGCAGGGGCTGGGGGCTGGGATGGGGCAGGACTGGGACTGGGGCAGGAGCATGGGCCGAGGCTGGGGACAGGGCTAGGGCTGGAGCTGGGGCAGGGCTGGGGCCAGGCTGGGGCTGGGTTTGGCTCAGGGGTGGGGCTTGTTCCAGGGCTGGGGCTAGGCTAGGGCAGGGCTGGGGCTGGGGCTGGGCTGGGGCTGAGAGTGGGGCTGGGGCTGGGCTAGTGCTGGGCTGGGCCCGGGGCTGCGACTGGGGCTGGGTCCAGGGCTGGGGCTGGGCTGTGGCTGTGGCTGGGCTGGGGCAGGGCTGGGGGTGGGGCAGGGCTAGGCTGGGGACAGGGCTGGGGCTGGGATGGGGCAGGGCTGGGGCTGGGGCTGGGATGGGGGCAAGGATGGGAATGGGGCTGGGGCTGGGGCTGGGTAGGGGATGAGGCTGGGGTGGGGCTGGGGCTGGGTCCAGGGCAGGGCTAGGGCTGGGACTAAAGCTGGAACCAAGTCTTGGGCAGGGCTGGGGCTGTGGCTGGGGCTGGGCTGGGGCTGGGGCTGGGCCGGGGCAGGGCTGGGGCAGGGGCTAGGCTGGGGCCGAGGGTGGGGCTGGGGCAGGGGCCGGACTGGGGACAGGGCTGGGGCCAGAGCTGGGGCAGGGCTGGGGCCGGGCTGGGGCTGGGTTCGGTGCAGGCCTGGGTCTGGTTAGGGCGGGGACTGGGGCAGGGCTGGGCTACGGCTGGGCTGGGACCGGGGATGGGTCGGGGGTGGGGCTGGGGCTGGGGCAGTGCTGGGCCTGGGCTGGGGCTGGGGCTAGGCTGGGGGCAAGGATGGGGTTTGGACTGGGGCTGGGCCAGGGCTTGGGCTGGGCTGGGACCGGGGCTAGGCTGGGGTAGGGCTGGCACAGGGCTGGGCCGGGGCAGGGCTGGGGCTGGGGCTGGGCCAGGGCGGGGCTGGGCCAGGGCAGGGCTGGGCTGGGGCAGGGCTGGGCTGGAGCCGGGGGTGGGGCTGGGGCTGGGGCTGGGGCGGGGACTGGGTCCAGGGTGGGGCTGGGGCTGGGCTGGTTGCAGGGCTGGAGCTCGGCGGTGGCTGGGGCTGGGCTGGGGCTGGGCTGGGGCTGGGACTGTGTCCAGGGCAGGGGCTGGACTGGGGCTGGGGTAGGGTGGGGCAGGGCTGGGGCTGGGCTGGGGCTGGGACTGGGTCCAGGGTGGGGCTGTGTCCAGGGCTGGGGCAGGACTGGGGCTGGGGCTGGGCTGAGGGCAGGGCTGGGGCAGGGCTGGGGCTGGGGCCAAAGTTGGGGCTGGGGCTGGGGCTGGGGCTGGGGCTGAGGGCAGGGCTGTGGCTGGGCTGTGGCTGGAGCTGGGCTGGGGCTGAGGGTGGGGCTGGGGCTGGGCTAGTGCTGGGTTGGGGCCGGGGTTGCGACTGGGGCTGGGTCCAGGGCTGGGGCTGGGCTGTGGCTGTGGCTGGGCTGGGGCAGGGCTGGGGCAGGAGCTGGGCTGGGGCCGAGGTTGGGGCTGGGGCTGGGGCTGAGGGCAGGGCTGGGCTAGGACTGGGGCTGGGGCAGGGGCCGGGGCTGGGGACAGGGCTGGGGCCAGAGCTGGGGCAGGGCTGGGGCTGGGCTGGGGCTGGGTTCGGTGCAGGGCTGGGGCTGGGCAGGGCGGGGGCTGGGGCAGGGCTGGGCTACGGCTGGGCTGGGACCGGGGATGGGTCCGGGGCTGAGGTAGGGGTAGGGCTGGGGCTGGATTGGGGCCAGGGCTGGGGCAGGACTAGGCTTGAGGCTGGGCCTTGGGCTGGGGCTGGGTTGGTGCAGGGCTGGGGCTGGGGCTGGAACCAAGGCATGGGCAGGGCTGGGGCTGGGGCTGGAGCCGGGGCTGGGGCAGGGCTGTGGCTAGGCTGGGACAGGGCCTGGGGCTGGGCTGTGGCTGGGGCTGGGGACAGGGCTGGGGCCAGGCTGGGTCTGGGGCTGGGCTGAGGGCAGGGCTGGGGCTGGGGGCTGGGCTGGGGCAGGACTGGTACTGGGGCAGGGGCCGGGGCTGGGGCTTGGGCTGGGGCTGGGGCTGTGGCTGGGCAGGGGATGAGGCTGGGGTGGGGCTGGGGCTGGGTCCAGGGCAGGGCTAGGGCTGGGGCTAGGGCTGGAACCAAGTCTTGGGCAGGGCTGGGGCTGGGGCTGGGGCTGGGCAGGGCTGGGGCTGGGCATGGACCGGGGCTGGGCAGGGGTAGGGCTGGGGCTGGGGGCTGGGCTGGGGACGAGGGTGGGGAAGGGCTGGGGCTGGGCATGGACCGGGGCTGGGCAGGGGTAGGGCTGGGGCAGGGGCTGGGCTGGGGACGAGGGTGGGGAAGGGCTGGGGCTGGGCATGGACCGGGGCTGGGCTGGGGTAGGGCTGGCAGAGGGCTGGTCCGGGGCAGGGCTGGGGCTGGGGCAGGGCTGGGCTGGGGCCGGGGATGGGGCCGTGAGTGGGGCTTGGCTGGGGCCAGGGCTGGGGCCGGGGGTGGGGCTGGGGCTGGGGCAGGGCTGGGGCAGGGCTGGAACTGGGGCTGGGCTGGGGCTAAGGTTGGGGCTGGGGCTAGTCTGGTGGCGAGGGTGGGGCTGGGGCTGGGGCTGGGGCTGCGAACAGGGCTGTGGCTAGGGCTGAGGTAGGGGTAGGGCTGGGGCTGGATTGGGGCCAGGGCTGGGGCAGGACTAGGCTTGAGGCTGGGCCTTGGGCTGGGGCTGGGTTGGCGCAGGGCTGTGGCTGGGGCTGGGCTTGGGCTGAGTGTGGGGCTGGGGCTGGGCTAGGGCTGGGTTGGGGCCGGGGCTGCGACTGGGGCTGGATCCAGTGCTGTGGCTGGGCTGAGGCTGGGGCTGGGCTGGGGCAGGGCTGGGGCTGGGGCTGGGGCTGGGGCAGGGCTGTGGCCAGGCTGGGGCTGGGTTTGGCTCAGGGCTGGGGCTTGGTCCAGGGCTGGGGCTGGGCTAGGGCAGGGCTGGGGCAGGGGCTGGGCTGGGACTGGGTCCAAGGCTGTGGCTGGCCTGTGGCTGGAGCTGGGCTGGGGCTGAGGGTGGGGCTGGGGCTGGGTTAGGGCTGGGGCTGGGCTAGGGCTGGGTTCGGTGCAGGGCTGGGGCTGGGCAGGGCGGGGGCTGGGGCAGGGCTGGGCTACGGCTGGGCTGGGACCGGGGATGGGTCCGGGGCTGAGGTAGGGGTAGGGCTGGGGCTGGATTGGGGCCAGGGCTGGGGCAGGACTAGGCTTGAGGCTGGGCCTTGGGCTGGGGCTGGGTTGGCGCAGGGCTGGGGCTGGGGCTGGAACCAAGGCATGGGCAGGGCTGGGGCTGGGGCTGGAGCCAGGGCTGGGGCAGGGCCGGGGCTAGGCTGGGACAGGGCCTGGGGCTGGGCTGTGGCTGGGGCTGGGGACAGGGCTGGGGCCAGGCTGGGTCTGGGGCTGGGCTGAGGGCAGGGCTGGGGCTGGGGGCTGGGCTGGGGCAGGACTGGTACTGGGGCAGGGGCCGGGGCTGGGGCTTGGGCTGGGGCTGGGGCTGTGGCTGGGCAGGGGATGAGGCTGGGGTGGGGCTGGGGCTGGGTCCAGGGCAGGGCTAGGGCTGGGGCTAGGGCTGGAACCAAGTCTTGGGCAGGGCTGGGGCTGGGGCTGGGGCTGGGCAGGGCTGGGGCTGGGCATGGACCGGGGCTGGGCAGGGGTAGGGCTGGGGCTGGGGGCTGCGCTGGGGACAAGGGTGGGGAAGGGCTGGGGCTGGGCATGGACCGGGGCTGGGCAGGGGTAGGGCTGGGGCAGGGGCTGGGCTGGGGACGAGGGTGGGGAAGGGCTGGGGCTGGGCATGGACCGGGGCTGGGCTGGGGTAGGGCTGGCAGAGGGCTGGTCCGGGGCAGGGCTGGGGCTGGGGCAGGGCTGGGCTGGGGCCGGGGATGGGGCCGTGAGTGGGGCTTGGCTGGGGCCAGGGCTGGGGCCGGGGGTGGGGCTGGGGCTGGGGCAGGGCTGGGGCAGGGCTGGAACTGGGGCTGGGCTGGGGCTAAGGTTGGGGCTGGGGCTAGTCTGGTGGCGAGGGTGGGGCTGGGGCTGGGGCTGGGGCTGCGAACAGGGCTGTGGCTAGGGCTGAGGTAGGGGTAGGGCTGGGGCTGGATTGGGGCCAGGGCTGGGGCAGGACTAGGCTTGAGGCTGGGCCTTGGGCTGGGGCTGGGTTGGCGCAGGGCTGTGGCTGGGGCTGGGCTTGGGCTGAGTGTGGGGCTGGGGCTGGGCTAGGGCTGGGTTGGGGCCGGGGCTGCGACTGGGGCTGGATCCAGTGCTGTGGCTGGGCTGAGGCTGGGGCTGGGCTGGGGCAGGGCTGGGGCTGGGGCTGGGGCAGGGCTGTGGCCAGGCTGGGGCTGGGTTTGGCTCGGGGCTGGGGCTTGGTCCAGGGCTGGGGCTGGGCTAGGGCAGGGCTGGGGCAGGGGCTGGGCTGGGACTGGGTCCAAGGCTGTGGCTGGCCTGTGGCTGGAGCTGGGCTGGGGCTGAGGGTGGGGCTGGGGCTGGGTTAGGGCTGGGGCTGGGCTAGGGCTGGGGTGGGGGCTGGGCTGGGGGCAGGGCTGGGACCAGGGCTGGGCTGGGGGCTGGGCTTGGGCTGGGGCATGGCTGGGGTCGAGGCTGGAACCAAGGCTCAGGAGGATTTGGGGCTGTGCTAGGGGCAGGGCTGGGCTGGGGCTCAGCTGGGGCTGGGGCTGGGGCCAAGGCTGAGGCAGGGCGGGGCAGGGCTGGGGCAGGACTGGGGTTGGGGCTGGGGCTGGGGGCTGGGTCTGAGGGCTGGGTCTTGGCTGGGGCTGATGGATGGGGCTGGGGCAGGGCTGGGGTAGGGCTTGGGCCGGGGCTGGGGCTGGGGTTGGAACCTAGGCATGGGCAGGGCTGGGGCTGGCGCTGGAGCCAGGGTTGGGGCAGGAGCCAGGGCTGGAGCAGGGCTGAGGTCAGGCCTGGGGCTGCGGCTGGGGCTGGGCTGTGGCTGGGTCTGGGGACAGTGCTGGGGCCAGGCTGGGTCTGGAGCTTGGCTGAGGGCAGGGCTGGGGCTGGGGGCTGGGATGGGGCAGGACTGGGACTGGGGCAGGGGCACGGGCCGAGGCTGGGGACAGGGCTAGGGCTGGAGCTAGGGCAGGGCTGGGGCCAGGCTGGGGCTGGGTTTGGCTCAGGGCTGGGGCTTGGTCCAGGGCTGGGGCTGGGCTAGGGCAGGGCTGGGGCAGGGGCTGGGCTGGGACTGGGTCCAAGGCTGTGGCTGGGCTGTGGCTGGAGCTGGGCTGGGGCTGAGGGTGGGGCTGGGGCTGGGCTAGGGCTGGGCTGGGCCCGGGGCTGCGACTGGGGCTGGGTCCAGGGCTGGGGCTGGGCTGTGGCTGTGGCTGGGCTGGGGCAGGGCTGGGGCTGGGCTGGGGCTGGGGTTGGGCTGGGGCTGGGGCTGGGGCCGGGGGCTGCGACTGGGGCTGGGTCCAGGGCTGGGGCTGGGCTGGGGCTGGGCTGGGGCTGTGGCTGGGTCTGGGGCTTGGCTGAGGGCAGGGCAGGGGCTGGGGGCTGGGATGGGGCAGGACTGGGACTGGGGCAGGGGCATGGGCCGAGGCTGGGGACAGGGCTAGGGCTGGAGCTGGGGCAGGGCTGGGGCCAGGCTGGGGCTGGGTTTGGCTCAGGGGTGGGGCTTGGTCCAGGGCTGGGGCTGGGCTAGGGCAGGGCTGGGGAAGGGGTTGGGGCTGGGCTGGAGCCGGGGCTGGGGCTGGTGCTGGGGCCAGGTCTGGGGCTGGAGGCTGGGGCCGGGGCTGGGCTGGGGCTGGGGCTGGAGCTAGGGCCGGGGCTGGAACTGGGGCTGGGCCAGGGGTTGGGGCCGGGGCTGGGCTGTGGCTTGTACTGGGCTGGGGCTGGGCTAGGGCTGAGTTTGGGGCCGGGGCAGGGGCAGGACTAGGCTTGAGGCTGGGCCTTGGGCTGGGGCTGGGTTGGTGCAGGGTTGGGGCTGGGGCTGGAACCAAGGCTTGGGCAGGGCTGGGGCTGGGGCTGGAGCCAGGGTTGGGGCAGGAGCCAGGGCTGGGGCCAGGGCTGAGGTCAGGCCTGGGGCTGCGGCTGGGGCAGAGCTGGGGCTAGGCTGGGGCTGGGCCTGGGGTTGGGCTGTGGCTGGGGATGGGGACAGGGCTGGGGCTAGGCTGGGGCTGGGCTTGGGGCTGGGCGGTGGCTGGGGCTGGGCTGGGGCAGGGCTGGGGCTGGGTCCAGGGCAGGGGCTGGACTGGGGCTGGCTGGGGCTGGGCTGGGGCTGGGGCTGGGTCCAGGGTGGGGCTGGGGCCGGGACTGGGGCAGGACTGGGGCCGGACTGGGGATGGGGCTGGGCAGTGGCTGGAGCTGGGCTGAGGCTGAGGGTGGGGCTGGGGCTGGGCTAGAGCTTGGCTGTGGCCGGGGCTGCGACTGGGGCTGGGGCTAGGGCTGAGGTATGGGTAGGGCTGGGGCTGGATTGGGGCCAGGGCTGGGGCAGGACTAAGCTTGAGGCTGGGCCTTGGGCTGGGGCTGGGTTGGCGCAGGGCTGGGGCTGGGGTTGGAACCTAGGCATGGGCAGGGTTGGGGCTGGCGCTGGAGCCAGGGTTGGGGCAGGAGCCAGGGCTGGAGCAGGGCTGAGGTCAGGCCTGGGGCTGCGGCTGGGGCAGGGCTGCGGCTGGGTCTGGGGACAGTGCTGGGGCCAGGCTGGGTCTGGAGCTTGGCTGAGGGCAGGGCTGGGGCTGGGGGCTGGGATGGGGCAGGACTGGGACTGGGGCAGGGGCACGGGCCGAGGCTGGGGACAGGGCTAGGGCTGGAGCTAGGGCAGGGCTGGGGCCAGGCTGGGGCTGGGTTTGGCTCAGGGCTGGGGCTTGGTCCAGGGCTGGGGCTGGGCTAGGGCAGGGCTGGGGCAGGGGCTGGGCTGGGACTGGGTCCAAGGCTGTGGCTGGCCTGTGGCTGGAGCTGGGCTGGGGCTGAGGGTGGGGCTGGGGCTGGGCTAGGGCTGGGCTGGGCCCGGGGCTGCGACTGGGGCTGGGTCCAGGGCTGGGGCTGGGCTGTGGCTGTGGCTGGGCTGGGGCAGGGCTGGGGCTGGGGCTGGGCTGGGGCTGGGGTTGGGCTGGGGCTGGGGCTGGGGCCGGGGCTGCGACTGGGGCTGGGTCCAGGGATGGGGCTGGGCTGGGGCTGGGCTAGGGCTGTGGCTGGGTTGGGGCTTGGCTGAGGGCAGGGCAGGGGCTGGGGGCTGGGATGGGGCAGGACTGGGACTGGGGCAGGGGCATGGGCTGAGGCTGTTGACAGGGCTAGGGCTGGAGCTGGGGCAGGGCTGGGGCCAGGCTGGGGCTGGGTTTGGCTCAGGGGTGGGGCTTGGTCCAGGGCTGGGGCTAGGCTAGGGCAGGGCTGGGGCTGGGGCTGGGCTGGGGCTGAGAGTGGGGCTGGGCTAGTGCTGGGCTGGGCCCGGGGCTGCGACTGGGGCTGGATCCAGGGCTGGGGCTGGGCTGTGGCTGTGGCTGGGCTGGGGCAGGGCTGGGGCTGGTGCAGGGCTGGGCTGGGGACAGGGCTGGGGCTGGGCTGTGGCTGGAGCTGGGCTGGGGCTGAGGGTGGGGCTGGGGCTGGGCTAGTGCTGGGTTGGGGCCGGGGTTGCGACTGGGGCTGGGTCCAGGGCTGGGGCTGGGCTGTGGCTGTGGCTGGGCTGGGGCAGGGCTGGGGCAGGGGCTGGGCTGGGGCCGAGGTTGGGGCTGGGGCTGGGGCTGGGGCTGAGGGCAGGGCTGGGCTAGGACTGGGGCTGGGGCAGGGGCCGGGGCTGGGGACAGGGCTGGGGCCAGAGCTGGGGCAGGGCTGGGGCTGGGCTGGGGCTGGGTTCGGTGCAGGGCTGGGGCTGGGCAGGGCGGGGGCTGGGGCAGGGCTGGGCTACGGCTGGGCTGGGACCGGGGATGGGTCCGGGGCTGAGGTAGGGGTAGGGCTGGGGCTGGATTGGGGCCAGGGCTGGGGCAGGACTAGGCTTGAGGCTGGGCCTTGGGCTGGGGCTGGGTTGGCGCAGGGCTGGGGCTGGGGCTGGAACCAAGGCATGGGCAGGGCTGGGGCTGGGGCTGGAGCCGGGGCTGGGGCAGGGCCGGGGCTAGGCTGGGACAGGGCCTGGGGCTGGGCTGTGGCTGGGGCTGGGGACAGGGCTGGGGCCAGGCTGGGTCTGGGGCTGGGCTGAGGGCAGGGCTGGGGCTGGGGGCTGGGCTGGGGCAGGACTGGTACTGGGGCAGGGGCCGGGGCTGGGGCTTGGGCTGGGGCTGGGGCTGTGGCTGGGCAGGGGATGAGGCTGGGGTGGGGCTGGGGCTGGGTCCAGGGCAGGGCTAGGGCTGGGGCTAGGGCTGGAACCAAGTCTTGGGCAGGGCTGGGGCTGGGGCTGGGGCTGGGGCTGGGCAGGGCTGGGGCTGGGCATGGACCGGGGCTGGGCAGGGGTAGGGCTGGGGCTGGGGGCTGGGCTGGGGACGAGGGTGGGGAAGGGCTGGGGCTGGGCATGGACCGGGGCTGGGCAGGGGTAGGGCTGGGGCAGGGGCTGGGCTGGGGACGAGGGTGGGGAAGGGCTGGGGCTGGGCATGGACCGGGGCTGGGCTAGGGTAGGGCTGGCAGAGGGCTGGTCCGGGGCAGGGCTGGGGCTGGGGCAGGGCTGGGCTGGGGCCGGGGATGGGGCCGTGAGTGGGGCTTGGCTGGGGCCAGGGCTGGGGCCGGGGGTGGGGCTGGGGCTGGGGCAGGGCTGGGGCAGGGCTGGAACTGGGGCTGGGCTGGGGCTAAGGTTGGGGCTGGGGCTAGTCTGGTGGCGAGGGTGGGGCTGGGGCTGGGGCTGGGGCTGCGAACAGGGCTGTGGCTAGGGCTGAGGTAGGGGTAGGGCTGGGGCTGGATTGGGGCCAGGGCTGGGGCAGGACTAGGCTTGAGGCTGGGCCTTGGGCTGGGGCTGGGTTGGCGCAGGGCTGTGGCTGGGGCTGGGCTTAGGCTGAGTGTGGGGCTGGGGCTGGGCTAGGGCTGGGTTGGGGCCGGGGCTGCGACTGGGGCTGGATCCAGTGCTGTGGCTGGGCTGAGGCTGGGGCTGGGCTGGGGCAGGGCTGGGGCTGGGGCTGGGGCAGGGCTGTGGCCAGGCTGGGGCTGGGTTTGGCTCAGGGCTGGGGCTTGGTCCAGGGCTGGGGCTGGGCTAGGGCAGGGCTGGGGCAGGGGCTGGGCTGGGACTGGGTCCAAGGCTGTGGCTGGCCTGTGGCTGGAGCTGGGCTGGGGCTGAGGGTGGGGCTGGGGCTGGGTTAGGGCTGGGGCTGGGCTAGGGCTGGGTTCGGTGCAGGGCTGGGGCTGGGCAGGGCGGGGGCTGGGGCAGGGCTGGGCTACGGCTGGGCTGGGACCGGGGATGGGTCCGGGGCTGAGGTAGGGGTAGGGCTGGGGCTGGATTGGGGCCAGGGCTGGGGCAGGACTAGGCTTGAGGCTGGGCCTTGGGCTGGGGCTGGGTTGGCGCAGGGCTGGGGCTGGGGCTGGAACCAAGGCATGGGCAGGGCTGGGGCTGGGGCTGGAGCCAGGGCTGGGGCAGGGCCGGGGCTAGGCTGGGACAGGGCCTGGGGCTGGGCTGTGGCTGGGGCTGGGGACAGGGCTGGGGCCAGGCTGGGTCTGGGGCTGGGCTGAGGGCAGGGCTGGGGCTGGGGGCTGGGCTGGGGCAGGACTGGTACTGGGGCAGGGGCCGGGGCTGGGGCTTGGGCTGGGGCTGGGGCTGTGGCTGGGCAGGGGATGAGGCTGGGGTGGGGCTGGGGCTGGGTCCAGGGCAGGGCTAGGGCTGGGGCTAGGGCTGGAACCAAGTCTTGGGCAGGGCTGGGGCTGGGGCTGGGGCTGGGCAGGGCTGGGGCTGGGCATGGACCGGGGCTGGGCAGGGGTAGGGCTGGGGCTGGGGGCTGGGCTGGGGACGAGGGTGGGGAAGGGCTGGGGCTGGGCATGGACCGGGGCTGGGCAGGGGTAGGGCTGGGGCAGGGGCTGGGCTGGGGACGAGGGTGGGGAAGGGCTGGGGCTGGGCATGGACCGGGGCTGGGCTGGGGTAGGGCTGGCAGAGGGCTGGTCCGGGGCAGGGCTGGGGCTGGGGCAGGGCTGGGCTGGGGCCGGGGATGGGGCCGTGAGTGGGGCTTGGCTGGGGCCAGGGCTGGGGCCGGGGGTGGGGCTGGGGCTGGGGCAGGGCTGGGGCAGGGCTGGAACTGGGGCTGGGCTGGGGCTAAGGTTGGGGCTGGGGCTAGTCTGGTGGCGAGGGTGGGGCTGGGGCTGGGGCTGGGGCTGCGAACAGGGCTGTGGCTAGGGCTGAGGTAGGGGTAGGGCTGGGGCTGGATTGGGGCCAGGGCTGGGGCAGGACTAGGCTTGAGGCTGGGCCTTGGGCTGGGGCTGGGTTGGCGCAGGGCTGTGGCTGGGGCTGGGCTTGGGCTGAGTGTGGGGCTGGGGCTGGGCTAGGGCTGGGTTGGGGCCGGGGCTGCGACTGGGGCTGGATCCAGTGCTGTGGCTGGGCTGAGGCTGGGGCTGGGCTGGGGCAGGGCTGGGGCTGGGGCTGGGGCAGGGCTGTGGCCAGGCTGGGGCTGGGTTTGGCTCGGGGCTGGGGCTTGGTCCAGGGCTGGGGCTGGGCTAGGGCAGGGCTGGGGCAGGGGCTGGGCTGGGACTGGGTCCAAGGCTGTGGCTGGCCTGTGGCTGGAGCTGGGCTGGGGCTGAGGGTGGGGCTGGGGCTGGGTTAGGGCTGGGGCTGGGCTAGGGCTGGGGTGGGGGCTGGGCTGGGGGCAGGGCTGGGACCAGGGCTGGGCTGGGGGCTGGGCTTGGGCTGGGGCATGGCTGGGGTCGAGGCTGGAACCAAGGCTCAGGAGGATTTGGGGCTGTGCTAGGGGCAGGGCTGGGCTGGGGCTCAGCTGGGGCTGGGGCTGGGGCCAAGGCTGAGGCAGGGCGGGGCAGGGCTGGGGCAGGACTGGGGTTGGGGCTGGGGCTGGGGGCTGGGTCTGAGGGCTGGGTCTTGGCTGGGGCTGATGGATGGGGCTGGGGCAGGGCTGGGGTAGGGCTTGGGCCGGGGCTGGGGCTGGGGTTGGAACCTAGGCATGGGCAGGGTT
The DNA here is from genome assembly GCF_026170545.1 of Melanerpes formicivorus. Lineage (NCBI taxonomy): Eukaryota > Metazoa > Chordata > Aves > Piciformes > Picidae > Melanerpes > Melanerpes formicivorus. The sequence goes on from NW_027143169.1 coordinate 64,400, forward strand.
GGGGCTGGCGCTGGAGCCAGGGTTGGGGCAGGAGCCAGGGCTGGAGCAGGGCTGAGGTCAGGCCTGGGGCTGCGGCTGGGGCTGGGCTGTGGCTGGGTCTGGGGACAGTGCTGGGGCCAGGCTGGGTCTGGAGCTTGGCTGAGGGCAGGGCTGGGGCTGGGGGCTGGGATGGGGCAGGACTGGGACTGGGGCAGGGGCACGGGCCGAGGCTGGGGACAGGGCTAGGGCTGGAGCTAGGGCAGGGCTGTGGCCAGGCTGGGGCTGGGTTTGGCTCAGGGCTGGGGCTTGGTCCAGGGCTGGGGCTGGGCTAGGGCAGGGCTGGGGCAGGGGCTGGGCTGGGGACTGGGTCCAAGGCTGTGGCTGGGCTGTGGCTGGAGCTGGGCTGGGGCTGAGGGTGGGGCTGGGGCTGGGCTAGGGCTGGGCTGGGCCCGGGGCTGCGACTGGGGCTGGGTCCAGGGCTGGGGCTGGGCTGTGGCTGTGGCTGGGCTGGGGCAGGGCTGGGGCTGGGCTGGGGCTGGGGTTGGGCTGGGGCTGGGGCTGGGGCCGGGGCTGCGACTGGGGCTGGGTCCAGGGCTGGGGCTGGGCTGGGGCTGGGCTGGGGCTGTGGCTGGGTCTGGGGCTTGGCTGAGGGCAGGGCAGGGGCTGGGGGCTGGGATGGGGCAGGACTGGGACTGGGGCAGGGGCATGGGCCGAGGCTGGGGACAGGGCTAGGGCTGGAGCTGGGGCAGGGCTGGGGCCAGGCTGGGGCTGGGTTTGGCTCAGGGGTGGGGCTTGGTCCAGGGCTGGGGCTGGGCTAGGGCAGGGCTGGGGAAGGGGTTGGGGCTGGGCTGGAGCCGGGGCTGGGGCTGGTGCTGGGGCCAGGTCTGGGGCTGGAGGCTGGGGCCGGGGCTGGGCTGGGGCTGGGGCTGGAGCTAGGGCCGGGGCTGGAACTGGGGCTGGGCCAGGGGTTGGGGCTGGGGCTGGGCTGTGGCTTGTACTGGGCTGGGGCTGGGCTAGGGCTGAGTTTGGGGCCGGGGCAGGGGCAGGACTAGGCTTGAGGCTGGGCCTTGGGCTGGGGCTGGGTTGGTGCAGGGTTGGGGCTGGGGCTGGAACCAAGGCTTGGGCAGGGCTGGGGCTGGGGCTGGAGCCAGGGTTGGGGCAGGAGCCAGGGCTGGGGCCAGGGCTGAGGTCAGGCCTGGGGCTGCGGCTGGGGCAGAGCTGGGGCTAGGCTGGGGCTGGGCCTGGGGTTGGGCTGTGGCTGGGGATGGGGACAGGGCTGGGGCTAGGCTGGGGCTGGGCTTGGGGCTGGGCGGTGGCTGGGGCTGGGCTGGGGCAGGGCTGGGGCTGGGTCCAGGGCAGGGGCTGGACTGGGGCTGGCTGGGGCTGGGCTGGGGCTGGGGCTGGGTCCAGGGTGGGGCTGGGGCCGGGACTGGGGCAGGACTGGGGCCGGACTGGGGATGGGGCTGGGCAGTGGCTGGAGCTGGGCTGAGGCTGAGGGTGGGGCTGGGGCTGGGCTAGAGCTTGGCTGTGGCCGGGGCTGCGACTGGGGCTGGGGCTAGGGCTGAGGTATGGGTAGGGCTGGGGCTGGATTGGGGCCAGGGCTGGGGCAGGACTAAGCTTGAGGCTGGGCCTTGGGCTGGGGCTGGGTTGGCGCAGGGCTGGGGCTGGGGTTGGAACCTAGGCATGGGCAGGGTTGGGGCTGGCGCTGGAGCCAGGGTTGGGGCAGGAGCCAGGGCTGGAGCAGGGCTGAGGTCAGGCCTGGGGCTGCGGCTGGGGCAGGGCTGCGGCTGGGTCTGGGGACAGTGCTGGGGCCAGGCTGGGTCTGGAGCTTGGCTGAGGGCAGGGCTGGGGCTGGGGGCTGGGATGGGGCAGGACTGGGACTGGGGCAGGGGCACGGGCCGAGGCTGGGGACAGGGCTAGGGCTGGAGCTAGGGCAGGGCTGGGGCCAGGCTGGGGCTGGGTTTGGCTCAGGGCTGGGGCTTGGTCCAGGGCTGGGGCTGGGCTAGGGCAGGGCTGGGGCAGGGGCTGGGCTGGGACTGGGTCCAAGGCTGTGGCTGGCCTGTGGCTGGAGCTGGGCTGGGGCTGAGGGTGGGGCTGGGGCTGGGCTAGGGCTGGGCTGGGCCCGGGGCTGCGACTGGGGCTGGGTCCAGGGCTGGGGCTGGGCTGTGGCTGTGGCTGGGCTGGGGCAGGGCTGGGGCTGGGGCTGGGCTGGGGCTGGGGTTGGGCTGGGGCTGGGGCTGGGGCCGGGGCTGCGACTGGGGCTGGGTCCAGGGATGGGGCTGGGCTGGGGCTGGGCTAGGGCTGTGGCTGGGTTGGGGCTTGGCTGAGGGCAGGGCAGGGGCTGGGGGCTGGGATGGGGCAGGACTGGGACTGGGGCAGGGGCATGGGCCGAGGCTGTTGACAGGGCTAGGGCTGGAGCTGGGGCAGGGCTGGGGCCAGGCTGGGGCTGGGTTTGGCTCAGGGGTGGGGCTTGGTCCAGGGCTGGGGCTAGGCTAGGGCAGGGCTGGGGCTGGGGCTGGGCTGGGGCTGAGAGTGCGGCTGGGCTAGTGCTGGGCTGGGCCCGGGGCTGCGACTGGGGCTGGGTCCAGGGCTGGGGCTGGGCTGTGGCTGTGGCTGGGCTGGGGCAGGGCTGGGGCTGGTGCAGGGCTGGGCTGGGGACAGGGCTGGGGCTGGGATGGGGCAGGGCTGGGGCTGGGGCTGGGCTGGGGGCAAGGATGGGAATGGGGCTGGGGCTGGGGCTGGGTAGGGGATGAGGCTGGGGTGGGGCTGGGGCTGGGTCCAGGGCAGGGCTAGGGCTGGGACTAAAGCTGGAACCAAGTCTTGGGCAGGGCTGGGGCTGTGGCTGGGGCTGGGGCTGGGGCTGGGCCGGGGCAGGGCTGGGGCAGGGGCTAGGCTGGGGCCGAGGGTGGGGCTGGGGCAGGGGCCGGACTGGGGACAGGGCTGGGGCCAGAGCTGGGGCAGGGCTGGGGCCGGGCTGGGGCTGGGTTCGGTGCAGGCCTGGGTCTGGTTAGGGCGGGGACTGGGGCAGGGCTGGGCTACGGCTGGGCTGGGACCGGGGATGGGTCGGGGGTGGGGCTGGGGCTGGGGCAGTGCTGGGCCTGGGCTGGGGCTGGGGCTAGGCTGGGGGCAAGGATGGGATTTGGACTGGGGCTGGGCCAGGGCTTGGGCTGGGCTGGGACCGGGGCTAGGCTGGGGTAGGGCTGGCACAGGGCTGGGCCGGGGCAGGGCTGGGCCTGGGGCTGGGGCTGGGCCAGGGCGGGGCTGGGCCAGGGCAGGGCTGGGCTGGGGCAGGGCTGGGCTGGAGCCGGGGGTGGGGCTGGGGCTGGGGCTGGGGCGGGGACTGGGAGAGGGCTGGGGCTGGGGCTGGGTCCAGGGTGGGGCTGGGGCTGGGCTGGTTGCAGGGCTGGAGCTCGGCGGTGGCTGGGGCTGGGCTGGGGCTGGGCTGGGGCTGGGACTGTGTCCAGGGCAGGGGCTGGACTGGGGCTGGGGTAGGCTGGGGCAGGGCTGGGCTGGGCTGGGGCTGGGACTGGGTCCAGGGTGGGGCTGTGTCCAGGGCTGGGGCAGGACTGGGGCTGGGGCTGGGCTGAGGGCAGGGCTGGGGCAGGGCTGGGGCTGGGGCCAAGGTTGGGGCTGGGGCTGGGGCTGGGGCTGAGGGCAGGGCTGTGGCTGGGCTGTGGCTGGAGCTGGGCTGGGGCTGAGGGTGGGGGCTGGGGCTGGGCTAGTGCTGGGTTGGGGCCGGGGTTGCGACTGGGGCTGGGTCCAGGGCTGGGGCTGGGCTGTGGCTGTGGCTGGGCTGGGGCAGGGCTGGGGCAGGGGCTGGGCTGGGGCCGAGGTTGGGGCTGGGGCTGGGGCTGGGGCTGAGGGCAGGGCTGGGCTAGGACTGGGGCTGGGGCAGGGGCCGGGGCTGGGGACAGGGCTGGGGCCAGAGCTGGGGCAGGGCTGGGGCTGGGCTGGGGCTGGGTTCGGTGCAGGGCTGGGGCTGGGCAGGGCGGGGGCTGGGGCAGGGCTGGGCTACGGCTGGGCTGGGACCGGGGATGGGTCCGGGGCTGAGGTAGGGGTAGGGCTGGGGCTGGATTGGGGCCAGGGCTGGGGCAGGACTAGGCTTGAGGCTGGGCCTTGGGCTGGGGCTGGGTTGGCGCAGGGCTGGGGCTGGGGCTGGAACCAAGGCATGGGCAGGGCTGGGGCTGGGGCTGGAGCCGGGGCTGGGGCAGGGCCGGGGCTAGGCTGGGACAGGGCCTGGGGCTGGGCTGTGGCTGGGGCTGGGGACAGGGCTGGGGCCAGGCTGGGTCTGGGGCTGGGCTGAGGGCAGGGCTGGGGCTGGGGGCTGGGCTGGGGCAGGACTGGTACTGGGGCAGGGGCCGGGGCTGGGGCTTGGGCTGGGGCTGGGGCTGTGGCTGGGCAGGGGATGAGGCTGGGGTGGGGCTGGGGCTGGGTCCAGGGCAGGGCTAGGGCTGGGGCTAGGGCTGGAACCAAGTCTTGGGCAGGGCTGGGGCTGGGGCTGGGGCTGGGCAGGGCTGGGGCTGGGCATGGACCGGGGCTGGGCAGGGGTAGGGCTGGGGCTGGGGGGCTGCGCTGGGGACAAGGGTGGGAAGGGCTGGGGGCTGGGCATGGACCGGGGCTGGGGCAGGGGTAGGGCTGGGGCAGGGGCTGGGCTGGGGACGAGGGTGGGGAAGGGCTGGGGCTGGGCATGGACCGGGGCTGGGCTGGGATAGGGCTGGCAGAGGGCTGGTCCGGGGCAGGGCTGGGGCTGGGGCAGGGCTGGGCTGGGGCCGGGGATGGGGCCGTGAGTGGGGCTTGGCTGGGGCCAGGGCTGGGGCCGAGGGTGGGGCTGGGGCTGGGGCAGGGCTGGGGCAGGGCTGGAACTGGGGCTGGGCTGGGGCTAAGGTTGGGGCTGGGGCTAGTCTGGTGGCGAGGGTGGGGCTGGGGCTGGGGCTGCAAACAGGGCTGGGGCTAGGGCTGAGGTAGGGGTAGGGCTGGGGCTGGATTGGGGCCAGGGCTGGGGCTAGGACTAGGCTTGAGGCTGGGCCTTGGGCTGGGGCTGGGTTGGCGCAGGGCTGTGGCTGGGGCTGGGCTTGGGCTGAGTGTGGGGCTGGGGCTGGGGCTAGGGCTGGGTTGGGGCCGGGGCTGCGACTGGGGCTGGATCCAGTGCTGTGGCTGGGCTGAGGCTGGGGCTGGGCTGGGGCAGGGCTGGGGCTGGGCTGGGGCAGGGCTGTGGCCAGGCTGGGGCTGGGTTTGGCTCAGGGCTGGGGCTTGGTCCAGGGCTGGGGCTGGGCTAGGGCAGGGCTGGGGCAGGGGCTGGGCTGGGACTGGGTCCAAGGCTGTGGCTGGCCTGTGGCTGGAGCTGGGCTGGGGCTGAGGGTGGGGCTGGGGCTGGGTTAGGGCTGGGCTGGGCCCGGGGCTGCGACTGGGGCTGGGTCCAGGGCTGGGGCTGGGCTGTGGCTGTGGCTGTGGCTGTGGCTGTGGCTGGGCTGGGGCAGGGCTGGGGGCTGGGGCTGGGGTTGGGCTGTGGCTGGGGATGGGGACAGGGCTGGGGCTAGGCTGGGGCTGGGCTTGGGGCTGGGCGGTGGCTGGGGCTGGGCTGGGGCAGGGCTGGGGCTGGGTCCAGGGCAGGGGCTGGACTTGGGCTGGCTGGGGCTGGGCTGGGGCTGGGGCTGGGTCCAGGGTGGGGCTGGGGCCGGGGCTGGGCTGGGGCTGGGGCCGGACTGGGGATGGGGCTGGGCAGTGGCTGGAGCTGGGCTGAGGCTGAGGGTGGGGCTGGGGCTGGGCTAGAGCTTGGCTGTGGCCGGGGCTGCGACTGGGGCTGGGTCCAGACCTGGGGCTGGGCTGTGGCTGGGGCTGGGATGGGGCAGGGCTGGGGCTGGGGCTGGGCTGGGGCTAGGGCTGGGTCCAGGGCAGGGGCTGGGCTTGGGCTGGGGTGGGACGGGGCAAGGCTGGGGCAGGGGCTGGGCTGGTGCCGAGGATGGGGCTGGGGCTGGGGCTGGGGCAGGGGCCGGGGCTGGGGAAAGGGCTGGGGCCAGAGCTGGGGCTGGGCTGGGGCCGGGCTGGGGCTGAAATCGGTGCAGGGCTGGGGCTGGGGCAGGGCGGGGACTGGGCAGGGCTGGGCTAGAGCTGGGCTGGGGCCGGGGATGGGGCAGTGAGTGGGGCTTGGCTGGGTCCCGGGCTGGGGCCGGAGCTGGGGCTGGGGCCGGGGCTGGGGCAGGACTGGGGCCGGGCTGGGGCTGGGGCTGGGCCAGGGCAAGGCTGGGTCAGGGGCTGGGCTGGGGATGAGGCTGGGGTGGGGCTGGGGCTGGGTCCAGGGCAGGGGCTGGGCTGGGGCTGGGGCTATGCTGGGGCAGGGCTGGGACAGGGCTGGGGCTGGGGCTGGGTCCAGGGTGGGGCTGGGGCTGGGCTGGTTGCAGTGCTGGGGCTGGGCAGTGGCTGGGGTTGGGCTGGGGCTGGGCTGGGGCTGGGACTGGGTCCAGGGCAGGGGCTGGACTGGGGCTGGGGGCTAGGCTGGGGCAGGACTGGGGCCGGGCTGAGGCTGGGGCTGGGCTGGTGGCAAGGGTGGGGCTAAGGCTGGGGGCTGAGGTAGTGGTAGGGCTGGGGCTGGATTGGGGCCAGGGCTGGGGCAGGACTAGGCTTGAGGCTGGGCCTTGGGCTGGGGCTGGGTTGGCGCAGGGCTGGGGCTGGGGTTGGAACCTAGGCATGGGCAGGGCTGGGGCTGGCGCTGGAGCCAGGGTTGGGGCAGGAGCCAGGGCTGGAGCAGGGCTGAGGTCAGGCCTGGGGCTGCGGCTGGGGCAGGGCTGTGGCTGGGTCTGGGGACAGTGCTGGGGCCAGGCTGGGTCTGGAGCTTGGCTGAGGGCAGGGCTGGGGCTGGGGGCTGGGATGGGGCAGGACTGGGACTGGGGCAGGGGCACGGGCCGAGGCTGGGGACAGGGCTAGGGCTGGAGCTAGGGCAGGGCTGGGGCCAGGCTGGGGCTGGGTTTGGCTCAGGGCTGGGGCTAGGTCCAGGGCTGGGGCTGGGCTGAGGGCAGGCTGGGGCAGGAGCTGGGCTGGGACTGGGTCCAAGGCTGTGGCTGGGCTGTGGCTGGAGCTGGGCTGGGGCTGAGGGTGGGGCTGGGGCTGGGCTAGGGCTGGGCTGGGCCCGGGGCTGCGACTGGGGCTGGGTCCAGGGCTGGGGCTGGGCTGTGGCTGTGGCTGGGCTGGGGCAGGGCTGGGGCTGGGGCTGGGCTGGGGCTGGGGTTGGGCTGGGGCTGGGGCTGGGGCTGGGGCCGGGGCTGCGACTGGGGCTGGGTCCAGGGATGGGGCCTGGGCTGGGGCTGGGGCTGGGGCTGTGGCTGGGACTGGGGCTTGGCTGAGGGCAGGGCAGGGGCTGGGGGCTGGGATGGGGCAGGACTGGGACTGGGGCAGGGGCATGGGCCGAGGCTGTTGACAGGGCTAGCGCTGGAGCTGGGGCAGGGCTGGGGCCAGGCTGGGGCTGGGTTTGGCTCAGGGGTGGGGCTTGGTCCAGGGCTGGGGCTAGGCTAGGGCAGGGCTGGGGCTGGGGCTGGGCTGGGGCTGAGAGTGGTGCTGGGGCCGGGCTAGTGCTGGGCTGGGCCCGGGGCTGCGACTGGGGCTGGGTCCAGGGCTGGGGCTGGGCTGTGGCTGTGGCTGGGCTGGGGCAGGGCTGGGGCTGGTGCAGGGCTGGGCTGGGGACAGGGCTGGGGCTGGGATGGGGCAGGGCTGGGGCTGGGGCTGGGCTGGGGGCAAGGATGGGTATGGGGCTGGGGCTGGGGCTGTGGCTGGGTAGGTGATGAGGCTGGGGTGGGGCTGGGGCTGGGTCCAGGGCAGGGCTAGGGCTGGGACTAAAGCTGGAACCAAGTCTTGGGCAGGGCTGGGGCTGTGGCTGGGGCTGGGCTGGGGCTGTGGCTGGGACTGGGGCTTGGCTGAGGGCAGGGCAGGGGCTGGGGGCTGGGATGGGCAGGACTGGGACTGGGGTAGGGGCATGGGCCGAGGCTGTTGACAGGGCTAGCGCTGGAGCTGGGGCAGGGCTGGGGCCAGGCTGGGGCTGGGTTTGGCTCAGGGGTGGGGCTTGGTCCAGGGCTGGGGCTAGGCTAGGGCAGGGCTGGGGCTGGGGCTGGGCTGGGCTGAGAGTGGTGCTGGGGCCGGGCTAGTGCTGGGCTGGGCCGGGGCTGCGACTGGGGCTGGGTCCAGGGCTGGGGCTGGGCTGTGGCTGTGGCTGGGCTGGGGCAGGGCTGGGGCTGGTGCAGGGCTGGGCTGGGGGACAGGGCTGGGGCTGGGATGGGGCAGGGCTGGGGCTGGGGCTGGGCTGGGGGCAAGGATGGGAATGGGGCTGGGGCTGGGGCTGGGTAGGGGATGAGGCTGGGGTGGGGCTGGGGCTGGGTCCAGGGCAGGGCTAGGGCTGGGACTAAAGCTGGAACCAAGTCTTGGGCAGGGCTGGGGCTGTGGCTGGGGCTGGGCTGGGGCTGGGGCTGGGCCGGGGCAGGGCTGGGGCAGGGGCTAGGCTAGGGCCGAGGGTGGGGCTGGGGCAGGGGCCGGGGCTGGGGACAGGGCTGGGGCAAGAGCTGGGGCAGGGCTGGGGCCAGAGCTGGGGCTGGGTTCGGTGCAGGCCTGGGTCTGGGTTAGGGCGGGGACTGGGGCAGGGCTGGGCTACGGCTGGGCTGGGACCGGGGATGGGTCGGGGGTGGGGCTGGGGCTGGGGCAGTGCTGGGCCTGGGCTGGGGCTGGGGCTAGGCTGGGGGCAAGGATGGGGTTTGGACTGGGGCTGGGCCAGGGCGGGGCTGGGCCAGGGCAGGGCTGGGCTGGGGCAGGGCTGGGCTGGAGCCGGGGGTGGGGCTGGGGCTGGGGCTGGGGCGGGGACTGGGAGAGGGCTGGGGCTGGGGCTGGGCTGGTTGCAGGGCTGGAGCTCGGCGGTGGCTGGGGCTGGGCTGGGGCTGGGCTGGGGCTGGGGACTGTGTCCAGGGCAGGGGCTGGACTGGGCTGGGGTAGGCTGGGGCAGGGCTGGGGCTGGGCTGGGGCTGGGACTGGGTCCAGGGTGGGGCTGTGTCCAGGGCTGGGGCAGGACTGGGGCTGGGGCTGGGCTGAGGGCAGGGCTGGGGCAGGGCTGGGGCTGGGGCCAAAGTTGGGGCTGGGGCTGGGGCTGGGGCTGGGGCTGGGGCTGAGGGCAGGGCTGTGGCTGGGCTGTGGCTGGAGCTGGGCTGGGGCTGAGGGTGGGGCTGGGGCTGGGCTAGTGCTGGGTTGGGGCCAGGGTTGCGACTGGGGCTGGGTCCAGGGCTGGGGCTGGGCTGTGGCTGTGGCTGGGCTGGGGCAGGGCTGGGGCAGGAGCTGGGCTGGGGCCGAGGTTGGGGCTGGGGCTGGGGCTGAGGGCAGGGCTGGGCTAGGACTGGGGCTGGGGCAGGGGCCGGGGCTGGGGACAGGGCTGGGACCAGAGCTGGGGCAGGGCTGGGGCTGGGCTGGGGCTGGGTTCGGTGCAGGGTTGGGGCTGGGGCAGGGCTTGGCTGGGCCTGGGCTGGGGATGAGGCTGGGGTGGGGCTGGGGCTGGGGCTGGGCCGGGGCAGGGCTGGGCCTGGCTGGGGATGAGGCTGGGGTGGGGCTGGGGCTGGGTCCAGGGCAGGGTCTGGACTGGGGCTGGGGCTAGGCTGGGGCGGGGCTGAGGCTGGGCTGGGGCTGGGGCTGGGTCCAGGTCCAGGGTGGGGCTGGACTGGGGCTGGGGCTAGGCTGGGGCAGGGCTGGGGCTGGGTTGGGGCTGGGATTGGGTCCAGTGCACGGGCTGGACTGGGGCTGGTGCTAGGCTGGGGCAGGACTGGGGCCGGGCTGGGGCTGGGGCTTTGGCTGTGGGCAGGGCCAGGGAGGGCTGGGGATGGGGCTGGGGCTGGGGCTGGGGCTGCGGACAGGGCTGGGGCTAGGGCTGAGGCAGGGTAGGACTGGGGCTGGATTGGGGCCAGGGCTGGGGCAGGACTAGGCTTGAGGCTGGGCCTTGGGCTGGTGCTGGGTTGGCGCAGGGCTGGGGCTGGGGCTGGAACCAAGACATGGGCAGGGCTGGGGTTGGGGCTGTAGCCAGGGCTGGGGCAGGAGCCAGGGCTGGGGCAGGGCTGTGGCTAGGCTGGGGTTGGACCTGGGGCTGGGCTGTGGCTGTGGCTGGGGACAGGGCTGGGGCCAGGCTGGGTCTGGGGCTAGGCTGAGGGCAGGGCTGGGGCTGGGGGGCTGGGATGGGGCAGGACTGGGACTGGGGCAGGGGCACGGGCCGAGGCTGGGGACAGGGCTAGGGCTGGGAGCTAGGGCAGGGCTGGGGCTGGGCATGGACCAGGACTGGGCACGGGTAGGGCTGGGGCAGGGGCTGTGCTGGGGACGAGGGTGGGGCAGGGCTGGGGGCTGGGCATGGAACGGGACTGGGCAGGGGTGGGGCCGGGGCTGGGGGCTGGGCTGGGGCTGGGGTTGGGCTGGGGCTGGGGCTGGGGCTGGGGCTGGGGCCGGGGCTGCGACTGGGGCTGGGTCTAGGTCTGGGGCTGGGGCTGTGGCTGGGGCTGGGGCTGGGGCTGGGGCTGGGCCGGGGCAGGGCTGGGGCAGGGGCTTGGGCTGGGGCCGAGGGTGCGGCTGGGGCTGGGGCTGGGGCTGGGCTGGGGCCGAGGGCGGGGCTGGGGCTGAGGGTGGGGCTGGGGCTGGGTTAGGGCTGGGCTGGGCCCGGGGCTGCGACTGGGGCTGTGTCCAGGGCTGGGGCTGGGCTGTGGCTGTGGCTGTGGCTGTGGCTGTGGCTGGGCTGGGGCAGGGCTGGGGCTGGGGCTGGGGTTGGGCTGTGGCTGGGGATGGGGACAGGGCTGGGGCTAGGCTGGGGCTGGGCTTGGGGCTGGGCGGTGGCTGGGGCTGGGCTGGGGCAGGGCTGGGGCTGGGTCCAGGGCAGGGGCTGGACTTGGGCTGGCTGGGGCTGGGCTGGGGCTGGGGCTGGGTCCAGGGTGGGGCTGGGGCCGGGGCTGGGGCAGGACTGGGGCCGGACTGGGGATGGGGCTGGGCAGTGGCTGGAGCTGGGCTGAGGCTGAGGGTGGGGCTGGGGCTGGGCTAGAGCTTGGCTGTGGCCGGGGCTGCGACTGGGGCTGGGTCCAGACCTGGGGCTGGGCTGTGGCTGGGGCTGGGATGGGGCAGGGCTGGGGCTGGGGCTGGGGCTGGGCTGGGGCTAGGGCTGGGTCCAGGGCAGGGGCTGGGCTTGGGCTGGGGTGGGACGGGGCAAGGCTGGGGCAGGGGCTGGGCTGGTGCCGAGGATGGGGCTGGGGCTGGGGCTGGGGCAGGGGCCGGGGCTGGGGAAAGGGCTGGGGCCAGAGCTGGGGCTGGGCTGGGGCCGGGCTGGGGCTGAAATCGGTGCAGGGCTGGGGCTGGGGCAGGGCGGGGACTGGGGCAGGGCTGGGCTAGAGCTGGGCTGGGGCCGGGGGATGGGGCAGTGAGTGGGGCTTGGCTGGGTCCCGGGCTGGGGGCCGGAGCTGGGGCTGGGGCCGGGGCTGGGGCAGGACTGGGGCCGGGCTGGGGCTGGGGCTGGGCCAGGGCAAGGCTGGGTCAGGGGCTGGGCTGGGGATGAGGCTGGGGTGGGGCTGGGGCTGGGTCCAGGGCAGGGGCTGGGCTGGGGCTGGGGGCTATGCTGGGGCAGGGCTGGGACAGGGCTGGGGCTGGGGCTGGGTCCAGGGTGGGGCTGGGGCTGGGCTGGTTGCAGTGCTGGGGCTGGGCAGTGGCTGGGGTTGGGCTGGGGCTGGGCTGGGGCTGGGACTGGGTCCAGGGCAGGGGCTGGACTGGGGCTGGGGCTAGGCTGGGGCAGGACTGGGGCCGGGCTGAGGCTGGGGCTGGGCTGGTGGCAAGGGTGGGGCTAAGGCTGGGGCTGAGGGTAGTGGTAGGGCTGGGGCTGGATTGGGGCCAGGGCTGGGGCAGGACTAGGCTTGAGGCTGGGCCTTGGGCTGGGGCTGGGTTGGCGCAGGGCTGGGGCTGGGGTTGGAACCTAGGCATGGGCAGGGCTGGGGCTGGCGCTGGAGCCAGGGTTGGGGCAGGAGCCAGGGCTGGAGCAGGGCTGAGGTCAGGCCTGGGCTGCGGCTGGGGCAGGGCTGTGGCTGGGTCTGGGGACAGTGCTGGGGCCAGGCTGGGTCTGGAGCTTGGCTGAGGGGCAGGGCTGGGGCTGGGGGCTGGGATGGGGCAGGACTGGGACTGGGGCAGGGGCACGGGCCGAGGCTGGGGACAGGGCTAGGGCTGGAGCTAGGGCAGGGCTGGGGCCAGGCTGGGGCTGGGTTTGGCTCAGGGCTGGGGCTAGGTCCAGGGCTGGGGCTGGGCTGAGGGCAGGGCTGGGGCAGGAGCTGGGCTGGGACTGGGTCCAAGGCTGTGGCTGGGCTGTGGCTGGAGCTGGGCTGGGGCTGAGGGTGGGGCTGGGGCTGGGCTAGGGCTGGGCTGGGCCCGGGGCTGCGACTGGGGCTGGGTCCAGGGCTGGGGCTGGGCTGTGGCTGTGGCTGGGCTGGGGCAGGGCTGGGGCTGGGGCTGGGGCTGGGGCTGGGGTTGGGCTGGGGCTGGGGCTGGGGCCGGGGCTGCGACTGGGGCTGGGTCCAGGGATGGGGCTGGGCTGGGGCTGGGCTGGGGCTGTGGCTGGGACTGGGGCTTGGCTGAGGGCAGGGCAGGGGCTGGGGGCTGGGATGGGGCAGGACTGGGACTGGGGCAGGGGCATGGGCCGAGGCTGTTGACAGGGCTAGGGCTGGAGCTGGGGCAGGGCTGGGGCCAGGCTGGGGCTGGGTTTGGCTCAGGGGTGGGGCTTGGTCCAGGGCTGGGGCTAGGCTAGGGCAGGGCTGGGGCTGGGGCTGGGCTGGGGCTGAGAGTGGTGCTGGGGCCGGGCTAGTGCTGGGCTGGGCCCGGGGCTGCGACTGGGGCTGGGTCCAGGGCTGGGGCTGGGCTGTGGCTGTGGCTGGGCTGGGGCAGGGCTGGGGCTGGTGCAGGGCTGGGCTGGGGACAGGGCTGGGGCTGGGATGGGGCAGGGCTGGGGCTGGGGCTGGGCTGGGGGCAAGGATGGGAATGGGGCTGGGGCTGGGGCTGGGGCTGGGTAGGTGATGAGGCTGGGGTGGGGCTGGGGCTGGGTCCAGGGCAGGGCTAGGGCTGGGACTAAAGCTGGAACCAAGTCTTAGGCAGGGCTGGGGCTGTGGCTGGGGCTGGGGCTGGGGCTGTGGCTGGGGACTGGGGCTTGGCTGAGGGCAGGGCAGGGGCTGGGGGCTGGGATGGGGCAGGACTGGGACTGGGGCAGGGGCATGGGGCCGAGGCTGTTGACAGGGCTAGCGCTGGAGCTGGGGCAGGGCTGGGGCCAGGCTGGGGCTGGGTTTGGCTCAGGGGTGGGGCTTGGTCCAGGGCTGGGGCTAGGCTAGGGCAGGGCTGGGGCTGGGGCTGGGCTGGGGCTGAGAGTGGTGCTGGGGCCGGGCTAGTGCTGGGCTGGGCCCGGGGCTGCGACTGGGGCTGGGTCCAGGGCTGGGGCTGGGCTGTGGCTGTGGCTGGGCTGGGGCAGGGCTGGGGCTGGTGCAGGGCTGGGCTGGGGGACAGGGCTGGGGCTGGGATGGGGCAGGGCTGGGGCTGGGGCTGGGCTGGGGGCAAGGATGGGAATGGGGCTGGGGCTGGGGCTGGGTA